>NC_056726.1:324373019-324463608 GCF_019279795.1 Protopterus annectens | reverse complement strand
TTAATCTTAGCCTAAACGGCTTCTTTGTGCCTTAAAGTCTTAGTCCCTTATCTCTGAAATTATTTCTGCTGAATAGTTGCATACTTGAGCTGCATCAACTTTATCACAAGCTGTGATAAGTACAAACTTGTAGTGTTATAAGATAGTACCACAATGTTTCTGTTTTATTGTTTCATTGAATATTGCGTGAAAAATAGTACTGCATTTTTCTGTTTATTTGTTCACTGAAAATTTTGAGCTCTCTCTGTGTCTGTGGTTAGTTGGTTTATTCTTCTCACTTCATTGATATTTGGTGTAGAAGTCCTAGCCTACAGGACTTCTCTGTGCCTTGAAGTCTTAGTCCCTTACCTCTGAAATTATTTCTGCTGAATAGTTGCATACTTGAGCTGCATCAACTTTCTTACAAGCTGAGATAAGTACAAACTTGGAGTGTTATAAGGCAGCACTGCATTTTTTTCTGTTTTATTGTTTCATTGAATCTTATGTTAGAAATAGTACTGCATTTATCTGCTTATTTATTTGTTCACCGAAAATTGTGAGCTCTCTCTGTGTCTGTAGTTAGTTGGTTTATTGTTTTCACTTTATTGATATTCGGTGTAGAAGTCTTAACCTAAAGGGCTTCTTTGTGCCTTAAAATCTTTGTCCCTTATCTCTGAAATTATTTCTGCTGAATAGTTGCATAATTGAGCTGCATCAAATTTATTACAAGCTGAGATATGTGCAAACTTGCAGTGTTATAAGATAGTACTCCATTTTTTTCTGTTTTATTGTTTCATTGAATATTGTGTTAGAAATAATACTGTATTTATCTGCGTATTTGTTCACAGAAAATTGTGAGCTCTTTTTGTGTCTGTAGTTAGTTGGTTTATTCTTCCCACTTCATTGATATTTGTTGTAGAAGTCTTTGCCTAAAAGGCTTCTCTGTGCCTTAAAGTCTTAGTCCCTTATCTCTGAAATAATTTCTGCTGAATAATTGCATACTTGAGCTGCATCAACTTTTTTACAAGCTGAGATATGTACAAACTTGCAATGTTATAAGATAGTACTGGATTTTTTCTGTTTTATTGTTTCATTGAATATTGTGTTAAAAATAGTACTGCATTTATCTGCTTATTTGTTCATTGAAAATTGTGAGCTCTCTCTCTCTCTGTGTCTGTAGTTTGTTGGTTTATTCTTCTCATTTCATTGATATTTG
This sequence comes from Protopterus annectens, assembly GCF_019279795.1. Taxonomy (NCBI): domain Eukaryota; kingdom Metazoa; phylum Chordata; order Ceratodontiformes; family Protopteridae; genus Protopterus; species Protopterus annectens. The sequence continues at coordinate 324,462,413 of NC_056726.1, read as the reverse complement.
ATGTAGAAGTCTTAGCCTAGAGGGCTTCTCTGTGCCTTAATGTCTTAGTCCCTTATCTCTGAAATTATTTCTGCTAAACAGTTGCATACTTGAGCTGCATCAGCTTTATTACAAGCTGAGATAAGTATAAACCTGCAGTGCTATAAGATAGTACTGCATTTTTTTCTGTTTTATTGTTTCATTGAATATTGTGTTAAACATATTACTGCATTTATCTGCCTATTTGTTCATTGAAAATTCTGAGCTGTCTCTGTGTCATTTGTTGGTTTATTCTTCTCACTTCATTGATATTCGTTGTAGAAGGCTTAGCCTAGAGGGCTTCTCTGTGCCTTAAACTCTTAGTCCCTTATCTCTGAAATTATTTCTGCTGAATAGTTGCATACTTGAGCTGTATCAACTTTATCACAAGCTGAGATAAGTACAAACTTGCAGTGTTATAAGATAGTACTGCATTTTTCTGTTTTATTGTTTCATTGAATATTGTGTGAAAAATAGTACTGCATTTTTCTGTTTATTTGTTCACTGAAAATTGTGAGCTCTCTCTGTGTCTGTAGTTAGTTGGTTCATTCTTCTCACTTCATTGATATTCGGTGTAGAAGTCTTAGCCTAGATGGCTTCTCTGTGCCTTAAAGTCTTAGTCCCTTATCTCTGAAAATATTTCTGCTGAATAGTTGCATACTTGAGCTGCATTAACTTTCTTACAAGCTGAGATAAGTACAAACTTGCAGTGTTATAAGATATCACTGCATTTTTTTCTTGTTTGTTGTTCCATTGAATATTGTGTTAAAATATTACTGCATTTATCTGCTTATTTATTTGTTCACAGAAAATTGTGAGCTCTCTCTGTGTTTGTAGTTAGTTGGTTTAGTCTTCTCACTTCATTGATATTCGGTGTATAAGTCTTAACCTAAAGGGCTTCTTTTTGCTTTGAAGTCTTATTCCCATATCTCTGAAATTATTTCTGCTGAATAGTTGCATATTTGAGCTGCATCAACTTTATTACAAGCTGAGATATGTGCAAACTTGCAGTGTTATAAGATAGTACTGCATTTTTTTTCTGTTTTATTGATTCATTGAATATTGTGTTAGAAATAATACTGTATTTATCTGCTTATTTGTTCACTGAAAATTATGAGCTCTCTGTGCCTATAGTTAGTTGGTTTATTTTTCCCACTTCATTGATATTCGGTGTAGAAGTCTTTGCCTAAAAGGCTTCTCTGTGCGTTAAAGTCTTAGTCCCTTATCTGTGAAATTATTTCTGCTGAATAGTTGCATACTTGACCTGCATCAACGTTATTACAAGCTGAGATAAGTACAAACTTGGAGTGTTATAAGATAGTACTGCATTTTTCTCTGTTTTATTGTTTCATTGAATATTGTGTTAAAATAGTATTGCATTTATCTGCTTATTTATTTGTTCACCAAAATTTGTGAGCTCTCTCTGTGTCTGCAGTTAGTTGGTTTCTTCTTCTCCATTCATTGATATCTGGTGTAGAAGTCTTAGCCTAGAGAGCTTCTCTGTGCCGTAAAGTCTTAGTTCGTTATCTCTGAAATTATTTCTGCTGAATGGTTGCATACTTGAGCTGCATCAATTTTATTACAAGCTAAGTACAAACTTCCAGTGTTATAAGATAGTAATGCATTTTTATCTGTTTTATGGTTTCATTGAATATTGAATTAAAAATAGCACTGCACTTATCTGCTTATTTGTTCACTGAAAATTGTGAGCTCTCTCTGTGTCTGTAGTTAGTTGGTTTACTCTTTTTACTTTATTGATATTCGGTGTAGAAGTCTTAGCCTAAACGGCTTCTTTGTGCCTTAAAGTCTTAGTCCCTTATCTCTGAAATTATTTCTGCTGAATAGTTGCATACTTGAGCTGCATCAACTTTATCACAAGCTGTGATAAGTACAAACTTGTAGTGTTATAAGATAGTACCACAATGTTTCTGTTTTATTGTTTCATTGAATATTGCGTGAAAAATAGTACTGCATTTTTCTGTTTATTTGTTCACTGAAAATTTTGAGCTCTCTCTGTGTCTGTGGTTAGTTGGTTTATTCTTCTCACTTCATTGATATTTGGTGTAGAAGTCCTAGCCTACAGGACTTCTCTGTGCCTTGAAGTCTTAGTCCCTTACCTCTGAAATTATTTCTGCTGAATAGTTGCATACTTGAGCTGCATCAACTTTCTTACAAGCTGAGATAAGTACAAACTTGGAGTGTTATAAGGCAGCACTGCATTTTTTTCTGTTTTATTGTTTCATTGAATCTTATGTTAGAAATAGTACTGCATTTATCTGCTTATTTATTTGTTCACCGAAAATTGTGAGCTCTCTCTGTGTCAGCAGTTAGTTGGATTATTCTTCTCACTTCATTGATATTCGCTGTAAAAGTCTTAGCCTAGAGGGCTTCTCTGTGCATTAACGTCTTGGTCCCTTATCTCTGAAATTATCTGTGCTGAATAGTTGCATACTTGAGCTGCATCAACTTTACTACAAGCTAAGTACAAACTTACAGTGATATAAGATAATAATGCATGCTTTTCTGTTTTATTCTTTCGTTGAATATTGAGTTAAAAATAGTACTGCATTTATCTGTGTTTTTGATCACTGAAAATTGTGAGCTCTCTCTGTGTCTGTAGTTAGTTGGTTTATTGTTTTCACTTCATTGATATTCGATGTAGAAGTCTTAACCTAAAGGGCTTCTTTGTGCCTTTGTTTCATTGAATATTGTGTTAAAAATAGTACTGCGTTTATCTGCTTATTTGTTAACTGAAAATTGTGAGCTCTCTCTGTGTCTGTAGTTAGTTGATTTTTCTTTTCACTTCATTGATATTCGTGTAGAATTCTTAGCCAAAAGGGCTTCTTTGTGTCTTAAAGTCTTAGTCCCTTATCTGTGAAATTATCTCTGCTGAATAGTTGCATACTTGAGCTGCATCAACTTTATTACAAGCTGAGATAAGTACAAACTTGCAGTGTTATAAGATAGCACTGCATTTTTTTCTTGTTTGTTGTTCCATTGAATATTGTGTTAAAATATTACTGCATTTATCTGCTTATTTATTTGTTCACAGAAAATTGTGAGCTCTCTCTGTGTCTGTAGTTAGTTGGTTTAGTCTTCTCACTTCATTGATATTCGGTGTATAAGTCTTAGCCTAGAGGGCTTCTCTGTGCCTTAAAGTCTTAGCCCATTATCTCTGAAATTATTTCTGCTGAATAGTTGCATACTTGAGCTGCATCAACTTTATTACAAGCTAAGTACAAACTTGCAGTGTTATAAGATAGTAATGCATGCTTTTCTGTTTTATTGTTTCATTGAATATTGAGTTAAAAATAGTACTGCATTTATCTGCTTTTTTGTTCTCTGAAAATTGTGAGCTCTCTCTGTGTCTGTAGTTAGTTGGTTTATTGTTTTCACTTTATTGATATTCGGTGTAGAAGTCTTAACCTAAAGGGCTTCTTTGTGCCTTAAAATCTTTGTCCCTTATCTCTGAAATTATTTCTGCTGAATAGTTGCATAATTGAGCTGCATCAAATTTATTACAAGCTGAGATATGTGCAAACTTGCAGTGTTATAAGATAGTACTCCATTTTTTTCTGTTTTATTGTTTCATTGAATATTGTGTTAGAAATAATACTGTATTTATCTGCGTATTTGTTCACAGAAAATTGTGAGCTCTTTTTGTGTCTGTAGTTAGTTGGTTTATTCTTCCCACTTCATTGATATTTGTTGTAGAAGTCTTTGCCTAAAAGGCTTCTCTGTGCCTTAAAGTCTTAGCCCATTATCTCTGAAATTATTTCTGCTGAATAGTTGCATACTTGAGCTGCATCAACTTTCTTACAAGCTGAGATATTTACAAACTTGCAGTGTTATAAGATAGTACTGGATTTTTTCTGTTTTATTGTTTCATTGAATATTGTGTTAAAAATATTACTGCATTTATCTGCCTATTTGTTCATTGAAAATTCTGAGTTCTCTCTGTGTCTGTTGTTAGTTGGTTTATTCTTCTCATTTCATTGATATTCGTTGTAGAAAGCTTAGCCTGGAGGGCTTCTCTGTGCCTTAAAGTCTTAGTCCCTTATCTTTGAAATTATTTATGCTGAACAGTTGCATACTTGTGCTGCATCAACTTTATCACAAGCTGAGACAAGTACAAACTTGCAGTGTTATAAGATAGTACTGCATTTTTTTGTTTTATTGTTTCATTGAATATTGTGTTAAAATAGTACTGTATTTATATGCTTATTTGTTCACTGAAAATTGTGAGCTCTCTTTGTGTCTGTAGTTATCTGGTTTATTCTTCTCACTTCATTAGTATTCGGTGTATAAGTCTTAACCTAAAGGGCTTCTTTTTGCTTTGAAGTCTTAGTCCCTTATCTCTGAAATTATTTCTGCTGAATAGTTGCATACTTGAGCTGCATCAACTTTATTACAAGCTGAGATATGTGCAAACTTGCAGTGTTATAAGATAGTACTGCATTTTTTTCTGTTTTATTCTTTCATTGAATATTGTGTTAGAAATAATACTGTATTTATCTGCTTATTTGTTCACTGAAAATTGTGAACTCTCTTTGTGTCTGTAGTTAGTTGGTTTATTTTTCCCACTTCATTGATATTCCGTGTAGAAGTCTTTGCCTAAAAGGCTTCTCTATGCCTTAAAGTCTTAGTCCCTTATCTGTGAAATTATTTCTGCTGAATATTTGCATACTTGAGCTGCATCAACTTTATCACAAGCTGAGATAAGTACAAACTTATAAAATAGTACTGCATTTTTTCTTCTTTGTTGTTTCATTTAATATTGTGTGAAAAATAATACTGCATTTTTCTGTTTATTTGCTCATTGAAAATTGTGAGCTCCCTCTGTGTCTGTAGTTAGTTGGTTTATTCTTCTCACTTCATTGATATTCGGTGTAGAAGTCTTAGCCTAGAGGACTTTTCTGTGCCTTGAAGTCTTAGTCCCTTACCTCTGAAATTATTTCTGCTGAATAGCTGCATACTTGAGCTGCATCGACTTTCTTACAAGCCGAGATAAGTACAAACTTGGAGTGTTATAAGACAGCACTGCATTTTTTTCTGTTTTATTGTTTCATTGAATCTTATGTTAGAAATAGTACTGCATTTATCTGCTTATTTATTTGTTCACCGAAAATTGTGAGCTCTCTCTGTGTCTGCAGTTAGTTGGATTATTCTTCTCACTTCATTGATATCCGCTGTAAAAGTCTTAGCCTAGAGGGCTTCTCTGTGCATTAACATCTTGGTCCCTTATCTCTGAAATTATCTGTGCTGAATAGTTGCATACTTGAGCTGCATCAACTTTACTACAAGCTAAGTACAAACTTACAGCAATATAAGATAATAATGCATGCTTTTCTGTTTTATTCTTTAGTTGAATATTGAGTTAAAAATAGTACTGCATTTATCTGTGTTTTTGATCACTGAAAATTGTGAGCTCTCTCTGTGTCTGTAGTTAGTTGGTTTATTGTTTTCACTTCATTGATATTCGATGTAGAAGTCTTAACCTAAAGGGCTTCTTTGTGCCTTTGTTTCATTGAATATTGTGTTAAAAATAGTACTGCGTTTATCTGCTTATTTGTTAACTGAAAATTGTGAGCTCTCTCTGTGTCTGTAGTTAGTTGATTTTTCTTTTCACTTCATTGATATTCGTGTAGAATTCTTAGCCAAAAGGGCTTCTTTGTGTCTTAAAGTCTTAGTCCCTTATCTGTGAAATTATCTCTGCTGAATAGTTGCATACTTGAGCTGCATCAACTTTAATACAAGCTGAGATAAGTACAAACTTGCAGTGTTATAAGATAGCACTGCATTTTTTTCTTGTTTGTTGTTCCATTGAATATTGTGTTAAAATATTACTGCATTTATCTGCTTATTTATTTGTTCACAGAAAATTGTGAGCTCTCTCTGTGTCTGTAGTTAGTTGGTTTAGTCTTCTCACTTCATTGATATTCAGTGTATAAGTCTTAGCCTAGAGGGCTTCTCTGTGCTTAAAGTCTTAGCCCATTATCTCTGAAATTATTTCTGCTGAACAGTTGCATACTTGAGCTGCATCAACTTTATTACAAGCTAAGTACAAACTTGCAGTGTTATAAGATAGTAATGCATGCTTTTCTGTTTTATTGTTTCATTGAATATTGAGTTAAAAATAGTACTGCATTTATCTGCTTTTTTGTTCTCTGAAAATTGTGAGCTCTCTCTGTGTCTGTAGTTAGTTGGTTTATTGGTTTCACTTTATTGATATTCGGTGTAGAAGTCTTAACCTAAAGGGCTTCTTTGTGCCTTAAAATCTTTGTCCCTTATCTCTGAAATTATTTCTGCTGAATAGTTGCATAATTGAGCTGCATCAACTTTATTACAAGTTGAGATATGTGCAAACTTGCAGTGTTATAAGATAGTACTCCGTTTTTTTCTGTTTTATTGTTTCATTGAATATTGTGTTAGAAATAATACTGTATTTATCTGCGTATTTGTTCACAGAAAATTGTGAGCTCTCTTTGTGTCTGTAGTTAGTTGGTTTATTCTTCCCACTTCATTGATATTTGGTGTAGAAGTCTTTGCCTAAAAGGCTTCTCTGTGCCTTAAAGTCTTAGTCCCTTATCTCTGAAATTATTTCTGCTGAATAGTTGCATACTTGAGCTGCTTCAACTTTCTTACAAGCTGAGATATTTACAAACTTGCAGTGTTATAAGATAGTACTGGATTTTTTCTGTTTTATTGTTTCATTGAATATTGTGTTAAAAATATTACTGCATTTATCTGCCTATTTGTTCATTGAAAATTCTGAGCTCTCTCTGTGTCTGTTGTTAGTTGGTTTATTCTTCTCACTTCATTGATATTCGTTGTAGAAAGCTTAGCCTGGAGGGCTTCTCTGTGCCTTAAAGTCTTAGTCCCTTATCTCTGAAATTATTTATGCTGAACAGTTGCATACTTGTGCTGCATCAACTTTATCACAAGCTGAGATAAGTACAAACTTGCAGTGTTATAAGATAGTACTGCATTTTTTTGTTTTATTGTTTCATTGAATATTGTGTTAAAATAGTACTGTGTTTATATGCTTATTTGTTCACTGAAAATTGTGAGCTCTCTTTGCGTCTGTAGTTAGTTGGTTTATTCTTCTCACTTTATTAATATTCGGTGTATAAGTCTTAACCTAAAGGGCTTCTTTTTGCTTTGAAGTCTTATTCCCATATCTCTGAAATTATTTCTGCTGAATAGTTGCATATTTGAGCTGCATCAACTTTATTACAAGCTGAGATATGTGCAAACTTGCAGTGTTATAAGATAGTACTGCATTTTTTTTCTGTTTTATTGATTCATTGAATATTGTGTTAGAAATAATACTGTATTTATCTGCTTATTTGTTCACTGAAAATTGTGAGCTCTCTTTGTGTCTGTAGTTAGTTGGTTTATTTTTCCCACTTCATTGATATTCGGTGTAGAAGTCTTTGCCTAAAAGGCTTCTCTGTGCCTTAAAGTCTTAGTCCCTTATCTGTGAAATTATTTCTGCTGAATAGTTGCATACTTGACCTGCATCAACGTTATTACAAGCTGAGATAAGTACAAACTTGGAGTGTTATAAGATAGTACTGCATTTTTCTCTGTTTTATTGTTTCCTTGAATATTGTGTTAAAATACTACTGCATTTATCTGCTTATTTATTTGTTCACCGAAATTTGTGAGCTCTCTCTGTGTCTGCAGTTAGTTGGTTTATTCTTCTCCATTCATTGATATCTGGTGTAGAAGTCTTAGCCTAGAGAGCTTCTCTGTGCCGTAAAGTCTTAGTTCGTTATCTCTGAAATTATTTCTGCTGAATGGTTGCATACTTGAGCTGCATCAATTTTATTACAAGCTAAGTACAAACTTCCAGTGTTATAAGATAGTAATGCATTTTTATCTGTTTTATTGTTTCATTGAATATTGAATTAAAAATAGCACTGCACTTATCTGCTTATTTGTTCACTGAAAATTGTGAGCTCTCTCTGTGTCTGTAGTTAGTTGGTTTACTGTTTTCACTTCATTGATATTCGGTGTAGAAGTCTTAGCCTAAAGGGCTTCTTTGTGCCTTAATGCCTTAGTCCCTTATCTCTGAAATTATTTCTGCTGAATAGTTGCATACTTGAGCTGCATCAACTTTATCACAAGCTGTGATAAGTACAAACTTGTAGTGTTATAAGATAGTACTGCAATTTTTCTGTTTTATTGTTTCTTTGAATATTGCGTGAAAAATAGTACTGCATTTTTCTGTTTATTTGTTCACTGAAAATTTTGAGCTCTCTCTGTGTCTGTGGTTAGTTGGTTTATTCTTCTCACTTCATTGATATTTGGTGTAGAAGTCTTAGCCTAGAGGACTTCTCTGTGCCTTGAAGTCTTAGTCCCTTACCTCTGAAATTATTTCTGCTGAATAGTTGCATACTTGAGCTGCATCAACTTTCTTACAAGGTGAGATAAGTACAAACTTGCAGTGTTATAAGACAGCACTGCATTTTTTCCTGTTTTATTGTTTCATTGAATCTTATGTTAGAAATAGTACTGCATTTATCTGCTTATTTATTTGTTCACCGAAAATTGAGCTCTCTCTGTGTCTGCAGTTAGTTGGATTATTCTTCTCACTTCATTGATATTCGCTGTAAAAGTCTTAGCCTAGAGGGCTTCTCTGTGCATTAACGTCTTGGTCCCTTATCTCTGAAATTATCTGTGCTGAATAGTTGCATACTTGAGCTGCATCAACTTTACTACAAGCTAAGTACAAACTTGCAGTGATATAAGATAGTAATGCATGCTTTTCTGTTTTATTCTTTCATTGAATATTGAGTTAAAAATAGTACTGCATTTATCTGCCTTTTTGATCACTGAAAATTGTGAGCTCTCTCTGTGTCTGTAGTTAGTTGGTTTATTGTTTTCACTTCATTGATATTCGATGTAGAAGTCTTAACCTAAAGGGCTTCTTTGTGCCTTTGTTTCATTGAATATTGTGTTAAAAATAGTACTGCGTTTATCTGCTTATTTGTTAACTGAAAATTGTGAGCTCTCTCTGTGTCTGTAGTTAGTTGATTTTTCTTTTCACTTCATTGATATTCGTGTAGAATTCTTAGCCTAAAGGGCTTCTTTGTGCCTTAAAGTCTTAGTCCCTTATCTGTGAAATTATCTCTGCTGAATAGTTGCATACTTGAGCTGCATCAACTTTATTACAAGCTGAGATAAGTACAAACTTGCAGTGTTATAAGATAATACTGCATTTTTTTCTGTTTTATTGTTTCATTGAATATTTTGTTGAAAATAGTACTGCATTTATCTGCTTATTTGTTCACTGAAAATTGTGAGCCCTCTCTCTGTCTGCAGTTAGTTGGATTATTCTTCTCACTTCATTGATATTCAGTGTACATGTCTTAACCTAGAGGGCTTCTCTGTGCCTTAAAGTCTTAGTCCCTTATCTCTGAAATTATCTCTGCTGAATGGTTGCATACTTGAGCTGCATCAACATTATTACAAGCTGATATAAGTACAAACTTGCAGTGTTATAAGATAGTACTGCATTTTTTTCTGTTTTATTGTTTCATTGAATATTGTGTTAAAATAGTACTGCATTTATCTGCTTATTTGTTCACAGAAAATTGTCAGCTCTCTCTGTGTCTGTAGTTAGTTGGTTTATTCTTCTCACTTCATTGATATTCGGTGTAGAAGTCTTACCCTAGATCAATTCTCTGTGCATTAAAGTATTAGTCCCTTATCTTTGAAATTATTTCTGCTGAATAATTGCATACTTGAACTGCATCAACTTTATTACAAGCTGAGATAAGTCCAAACTTGAAATTTTATAAGATAGTACTGCATTTTTTTCTGTTTTATTGTTTCATTGAATATTGTGTTAAAAATAGTACTGCATTTATCTGCTTATTTATTTGTTCACTGAAAATTGTGAGCTCTCCCTGTGTCTGCAGTTAGTAGGTTTATTCTTCTCACTTCATTGATATACGGTGTAGAAGTCTTAGGCTAGAGGGCTTCTCTGTGCCATAAAGTCTTAGTCCATTATCTCTCAAATTATTTCTGATGAATAGTTGCATACTTGAGCTGCATCAACTTTATTACAAGCTTAGATAAGTACAACCTTGCAGTGTTATAAGATAGTACTGCATTATTTTGTTTTATTTTTTCATTGAATATTGTGTTAAAAATAGTACTGCATTTATATGCTTATTTGTTCACTGAAAATTGTGAGCTCTCATTGTGTCTGTAGTTAGTTGGTTTGTTCTTCCCACTTCATTGATATTTGGTGTAGAAGTCTTTGCCTAAAAGGCTTCTCTGTGCCTTAAAGTCTTAGTCCCTTATCTCTGAAATTATTTCTGCTGAATAGTTGCATAATTGATCTGCATCAACTTTATTACAAGCTCAGATATGTTCAAACTTGCAGTGTTATAAGATAGTACTGCATTTTTTTCTGTTTTATTGTTTCATTGAATATTGTGTTAGAAATAATACTGTATTTATCTGCTTATTTGTTCACTGAAAATTGTGAGCTCTCTTTGTGTCTGTATCTAGTTGGTTTGTTCTTCCCACTTCATTGATATTTGGTGTAGAAGTCTTAGCCTAGAGGGCTTCTCTGTGCCTTAAAGTCTTAGTCCCTTATCTCTGAAATTATTTCTGCTGAATAGTTGCATACTTGAGCTGCATCTGCTTTATTACAAGCTAAGTATAAACCTGCAGTGCTATAAGATAGTACTGCATTTTTTTTCTGTTTTATTGTTTCATTGAATATTGTGTTAAACATATTACTGCATTTATCTGCCTATTTGTTCATTGAAAATTCTGAGCTGTCTCTGTGTCTTTTGTTGGTTTATTCTTCTCACTTCATTGATATTCGTTGTAGAAGGCTTAGCCTAGAGGGCTTCTCTGTGCCTTAAAGTCTTAGTCCCTTATCTCTGAAATTATTTCTGCTGAATAGTTGCATACTTGAGCTGTATCAACTTTATCACAAGCTGAGATAAGTACAAACTTGCAGTGTTATAAGATAGTACTGCATTTTTCTGTTTTATTGTTTCATTGAATATTGTGTGAAAAATAGTACTGCATTTTTCTGTTTATTTGTTCAGTGAAAATTGTGAGTTCTCTCTGTGTCTGTAGTTAGTTGGTTCATTCTTCTCACTTCATTGATATTCGGTGTAGACGTCTTAGCCTAGATGGCTTCTCTGTGCCTTAAAGTCTTAGTCCCTTATCTCTGAAAATATTTCTGCTGAATATTTGCATACTTGAGCTGCATTAACTTTCTTACAAGCTGAGATAAGTACAAACTTGCAGTATTATAAGATAGCACTGCATTATTTTCTTGTTTATTGTTCCATTGAATATTGTGTTAAAATAATACTGCATTTATCTGCTTATTTATTTGTTCACAGAAAACTGTGAGCTCTCTCTGTGTCTGTAGTTAGTTGGTTTAGTCTTCTCACTTCATTGATATTCGGTGTAGAAGTCTTAGCCTAGAGGGCTTCTCTGTGCCTTAAAGTCTTAGCCCATTATCTCTGAAATTATTTCTGCTGAACAGTTGCATACTTGAGCTGCATCAACTTGATTACAAGCTAAGTACAAACTTGCAGTGTTATTAGATAGTAATGCATGCTTTTCTGTTTTATTGTTTCATTGAAAATTGAGTTAAAAATAGTACTGCATTTATCTGCTTTTTTGTTCACTGAAAATTGTGAGCTCTCTCTGTGTCTGTAGTTAGTTGGTTTATTGTTTTCACTTTATTGATATTCGGTGTAGAAGTCTTAACCTAAAGGGCTTCTTTGTGCCTTAAAATCTTTGTCCCTTATCTCTGAAATTATTTCTGCTGAATAGTTGCATAATTGAGCTGCATCAACTTTATTACAAGCTGAGATATGTGCAAACTTGGAGTGTTATAAGATAGTACTGCATTTTTTTTCTGTTTTATTGTTTCATTGTATATTGTGTTTGAAATAATACTGTATTTATCTGCTTATTTGTTCACTGAAAATTGTGTGCTCTCTTTGTGTCTGTAGTTAGTTGGTTTATTCTTCCCACTTCATTGATATTTGGTGTAGAAGTCTTTGCCTAAAAGGCTTCTCTGTGCCTTAAAGTCTTAGTCCCTTATCTCTGAAATTATTTCTGCTGAAGAGTTGCATACTTGAGCTGCATCAACTTTCTTACAAGCTGAGATATTTACAAACTTGCAGTGTTATAAGATAGTACTGGATTTTTTCTGTTTTATTGTTTCATTGAATATTGTGTTAAAAATATTACTGCATTTATCTGCCTATTTGTTCATTGAAAATTCTGAGCTCTCTCTGTGTCTGTAGTTAGTTGGTTTATTCTTCTCACTTCATTGAGATTCGGTGTAGAAGTCTTAGCCTAGAAGGTTTCTCTGTGCCTTAAAGTCTTAGTCCGTTATCTCTAAAATTATTTCTGCTGAATAGTTGCATACTTGAGCTACATCAACTTTCTTACAAGCTGAGATAAGTACAAGCTTGCAGTGTTATAAGACAGCACTGCATTTTTTTCTTGTTTATTGTTTCATTGAATATTGTGCTAAAATATTACTGCATTTATCTGCTTATTTATTTGTTCACCGAAAATTGTGAGCTCTCTCTGTGACTGCAGTTAGTTGGTTTAGTCTTCTCACTTCATTGATATTCGGTGTAGAAGTCTTGGCCTAGAGGGATTCTCTGTACCTTAAAGTCTTTGTCCCTTATCTCTGAAATTATTTCTGCTGAAGAGTTGCATACTTGAGCTGCATCAACTATATTACAAGCTGAGATAAATACAAACTTGCAGTGTTATAAGACAGTAATGCATTTTTTTTTCTGTTTTATTGTTTCATTGAATATTTTGTTAAATATATTACTGCATTTATCTGCTTATTTATTTGTTCACTGAAGATTATGAGTTCTCTCTGTGTTTGCAGTTAGTTGGATTATTCTTCTCACTTCATTGATATTCAGTGTAAAAGTCTTAGCCTAGAGGGCTTCTCTGTGCCTCAAAGTCTTAGTCCCTTTTCTCTGAAATTATATCTGCTGAATAGTTGCATACTTGAGCTGCATCAATTTTGTTACAAGCTAAGTACAAACTTGCAGTGTTATAAGATAGTAATGCATGCTTTTCTGTTTTATTGTTTCATTGAATATTGAGATAAAAATAGTACTGCATTTCTCTGCTTTTCTGTTTACTGAAAATTGTGAGCTCTGTCTGTGTCTGTAGTTAGTTGGTTTATTGTTTTCACTTAATTGATATTCGGTGTAGAAGTCTTAACCTAAAGGGCTTATTTGTGCCTTAAAGTGTTAGTCCTTTATCTCTGAAATTATTTCTGCTGAATAGTTGCATACTTGAGCAGCATCAACTTTTTTACAAGCTGAGATAAGTACAAACATGCAGTGATATAAGACAGCACTGCATTTTTTCTGTTTTATTGTTTCATTGAATATTGTGTTAAAAATAGTACTGCATTTATCTGCTTATTTGTTAACTGAAAATTGTGAGCTCTCTCTGTGTCTGTAGTAAGTTGGTTTATTCTTTTCACTTCATTGATATTCGTGTAGAAGTCTTAGCCTAAAGTATTTCTTTGTGCCTTAACGTCTTAGTCCCTTATCTCTGAAATTATCTCTGCTGAATAGTTGCATAATTGAGCTGCATCAACATTATTACAAGCTGATATAAGTACAAACGTGCAGTGTTATAAGACAGTACTGCATTTTTTGTTGTTTTATTGTTTCATTGAATATTGTGTTAAAACTAGTACTGCATTTATCTGCTTATTTGTTCACTGGAAATTGTCAGCTCTCTCTGTGTCTGTAGTTAGTTGGTTTATTCTTCTCACGTCATTAATATTCGGTGTAGAAGTCTTACCCTAGATCGCTTCTCTATGCATTAAAGTCTTAGTCCCTTATCTTTGAAATTATTTCTGCTGAATAGTTGCATACTTGAGCTGCATCAATTTTATTACAAGCTGAGATAAGTACAAACTTGCAGTGTTATAAGATAGTACTGCATTTTTTCTGTTTTATTGTTTCATTGAATATTGTGTTAAAATAGTACTGCATTCATCTGCTTATTTATTTGTTCACTGAAAATTGTGATCTTTCTCTGTGTCTGCATTTAGTTGGTTTATTCTTCTCACTTCATTGATATACGGTGTAGACGTCTTAGCCTAGAGGGTTTCTCTTTGCCATAAAGTCTTAATGCCTTATCTCTGAAATTATTTCTGCTGAATAGTTGCATACTTGAGCTGCATCAGCTTTATTACAAGCTGAGATAAGTACAAACTTGCAGTGTTATAAGTTAGTACTGCATTTTTTTGTTTTATTGTTTCATTGAATATTGGGTTAGAAATAATACTGTATTTATCTGCTTATTTGTTCACTGAAAATTGTGAGCTCTCTTTGTGTCTGTTGTTAGTTGGTTTATTCTTCTTACTTCATTGATATTCGGTGTAGAAGTCTTAACCTAAAAGGCTTCTCTGTGCCTTAAAGTCTTAGTCCCTTATCTCTGAAATTATTTCTGCTGAATAGTTGCATACTTGAGCTGCATCAACTTTATTACAAGCTGAGATAAGTGCAAACTTGCAGTGTTATAAGATAGTACTGGATTTTTTCTGTTTTATTGTTTCATTGAATATTGTGTTAAAATATTACTGCATTTATCTGCTTATTTGTTCATTGAAAATTCTGAGCTCTCTCTGTGTCTGTTGTTAGTTGGTTTATTCTTCTCACTTCATTGATATTCGTTGTAGAAGTCTTGGCCTAGAGGGCTTCTCTGTGCCTTAAAGTCTTAGTCCCTTATCTCTGAAATTATTTCTGCTGAATAATTGCATACTTGAGCTTCATCAACTTTATTACAAGTTGAGATAAGTACAAACTTGAAGTGTTATAAGATAGTACTGCATTTTTTTTCTGTTTTATTGTTTCATTGAATATTGTGTTAATAATAGTACTGCATTTATCTGCTTATTTATTTGTTCACTGAAAATTGTGAGCTCTCTCTGTGTCTGTCGTTAGCTTTCCTCTCCCACCCTCCCTTTTCTTGTTTTGGTATTAATCTTGATGGCTTTAGAATTGACTACCCCTCCTGTAAATTTGTGTTTGAACACTCCTCCTGGCCCCATCTCAATTGATCACTCAATCGACTTCAGTGAGGTCATATTTTTTTTCAGACACTCCTACCATTCCCATCTGTTCAGCCTCATCCCAGCTCTATCCTAGTCTAGTCTAATTAGATCATCATGCCTAATATAGAGAGAATATCTGAGTAGGCATTCCCACGTAGGCCCTGAACTTGTTTGATTGAATAATGCTGAAATAGGGCTTAGTTCTGAGGTTTTTTACTGGTTAATTAGATAATTTGTTTAAATCAGTTTCTTTGTTTTCTGTTGTTATATATATATATATATATATATATATATATATATATATATATATATATATATATATACATATATATATATATATATATATATATATATACATATATATATATATATATATATATATATATATATATATATATATATATAAATTGCACTTTACCTGCTTTTACTGTATTTGTGTTTCTTCCTACTTTATTACCTTAGTTTGCTTTTGTCTCTTCTTAAAAGTACTCAATTGTGTTTATTCTGCTGCATTTATTACTGCTTGGTAGTAGTCTGATTAAATTGTAACTGTTATTCTAAGTCTTTTGGTTAAAGCACTTGGGCTTCAGACCAGTTGTTTTACATTAAGAAGGTTTGTGGTCTGCACTGTTGTGGCAGGACAGGTAGCTTACATCCTTCTAAGTTGGGAATTGCTGATTGAAGGCTCAGTGTCTGTTATTCTAAAAGTGTATTAGTTCTGGTTTAAGCACTTGGGCTCCAGGCCAGTTATTTTACATTAAGAAGATTTGTGGTCTGCACTCTTTTGGCAGGAGAGGCTAGTTTCTGCCCTTCTGAGCTGGGAATTTCTGGCCAAAGGCTTACTCTGCCTGCTTGTTTGAACTATTTTTCTGATATTGGTGCACCTTGTCTGCTATAGCATAGACTAGATTCAGGCCTGCTGCATCTAGCTTTGGTTGTATAACTTGAGCACTAATCCAGGTCATCTTTTTTGGAGAAAGTTCCCCTGCACCCTAGTGGCAGGAGTGTGTGGTTAGAACTTGTCTGACTGAAGACTGCTGGAACAGGGCTTAGTTTTGAGTTTTTTACTGGTTAATTGGGTAATTTGTTTAAATCAGTTTGCTCATTTTCTATTGTTATAAAAAGTTGCACTTTATTCATCTGCTTTTACTGTAATTGTGTTTCTTCCCACTTTATTACATTATTTTGCTTGTGCTTCTTCTTAAAAGTACTCAATTGTGTTATTCTGCTGCAGTTATTACTGCTTGATAGTAGCCTGATTCAATTGTAACTGTTATTCTAAGTCTTTTGGTTTAAGCACTTACTCTTCAGACCAGTTGTTTTACATTAAGAAGGTTTGTGGTCTGCACTCTTGTGGGAGGAGAGGCTAGATCCTTCCCTTCTGAGCTGGGAATTTCTGGTTAGAGGCTTATTTTGCCTGCTTATTTGAACTGTTTCTTTCTGAAATGTGTGTGCCTTGTTTGCTGTAGCCCAGACGTTAGTAGTTTATTGGCCATTTTGGGCTAATTTCTATCTCTCTCATTTCCCTGCTATAAAAAACGCATTTGCAGTTTTTTGCATTTGTATTCAGCTCAGCAAGTGCCTGCCAGGTGTCCTGCAGAGTTCTACATCAGCAGAGAGACAAAAGAGAGAATTTTGAGTGATTAAGTACCATTTTTCTGCATTTTCTTGCTGTCTTTAACTAATTCAGCCTAAAACGCCACTTTTTAGCATTTCTCTGATTTAAAAAGCTTGTTTCTGCTACATATTGTACTTATTTGCTGCCTGCACTTGAACTAAGTCATTTTTGTGTTTAAATAATCTTTTTAACTGTTGTAGGCTACACACTAAAGTGCTATAGCCATTTCTGTGCATTTAAATTGGTTTTGTTTTTGATTGTATCTGCCTTATTTCTGAAAAAAAATATACTTGGTTCCCGCCATTCTGAACTAGTATAGTCCAGTTTTTAGGTTCTTGCTGAATTCAGCACTGTGAACCTTTACAGCTCGGTCATGCAAGTTTCTGTGTTGCCCATACCTTACTTGGATAGAAGGAAGTCTCTCTGTTCACCTGTGAGAGATGGGAGCTTTGAGAAGCCTGTCTGTCCCTGGAGGAATGGTTTCAGTCCAGAGGTTAGTAATTTATTGGCCATTTTGGGCTAATTTCTCTCTTTCTTTTCCCTACTATAAAACCGTATTTGCACAGTTTTGCGCGCTGTGCAGCATTGGTTAGCTAGGGTTAAAGTATTCCCGGCTCCACGAAGTCTACTCTTCAATTTTTCCCTTGGAACTAGACAAACTTTCAGCTTAAGCACTCAAACCATTCATTTCACAGCCCAGCACTTGCTCAAAACTCATAGCAAACACTAATTAATCCTAGCACTAGACCCCCATATACTGTCCAGAAGGACAAGGCTCTCTATTCATCCCTACCAGCCAATCAGTAAAACAGCTCACTTTACCTATTCAGGCATGTCCAGAGGGCAGTTTCAGGTGTACTCTCCAGTCCAACTGGTGAATCTGGGCATTTTGAGGCAATGCTACAACTGCCTCATGTACACAGACAACCCTCTCCTCCTACCACCAAACACTAATATATGCGAGAGATGCAATTATACAGCCAAACTGAAGGCAAAGCTCTTGCAACCCAAGACTGGAACTGAAAGTCAAGAGGAGAAGGAAAATACTTGCAATGCACCACCAGTCTCACATAGATATACTAAACCAACACCGGCAAATAACACACATAAATACACAAAAACATACTCAGAGGCTCTAAATAAAAATCTGAAAAAACAACAGAGACCTCCAAAGCAGACACCCAAGCAACCTCCACACCCCATCACAAACCATGAAACACATACTTCACATAATCAGTGAGCCATGCAATCACAGCCCTTAAGGCAAAATAACATACCCATCACACTAGTAATAGGCGACTCTATAGTCAGGCACACTGATGTCCCACTAATTAGGCTGGACAAGGAGAAGGTTACATTTAGCTGCCTGTCAGGTGCCAGGATCCGCCACATAACACAAGCACTCAGGTCACTCCAGAACAAGTACAAATATGACTCTGTCATTGTCCATGTTGGTGTGAATGACCTGAGACGTACCTCCCTGGACTACATGAAAAGAGACATGGAAGAGCTCTCTTGATCACGTAGCCCAAGTCGGTATGACCCTGACCCTGAGTAGCATCCTACCCTCACCAAGAATGATGCCACAGTATAAAGAAAAAAATATCAATTTCAACAATTGGCTAAGTTTCTGGTGTCATTCAAAGGGGATCCAGTATCTGTCCCCCTGGGATGACATGCTTGACAAGCCACATTGCTTCACAAGAGATGGCTTGCACCTGTCACCCTTAGGCTTTCGAATACTGGACAAGGCTTTTGGCGCCCCCATAATGCCTTTTTTAGGCAAGGCTCAAAAGACAAACCCACCACTGTAAATAGCACAAGTAACCAAAAACTAAGGGTAATGCTACTCAATGCCAGAAGTCTAAATATCAAAATGCATACACTCGAGGCACTCCTCAGTATGAAGAACATTGATATCTGTGCAGTAACAGAAACCTGGTTTAAGGGTCCAGAGAGCACCCCAGCACTACCAGGCTATAACTCATACCATACTTTTCGACCCCAGAACCCAGACCAAAACACAAAAGGTGGGGGTGTATCCATAGTCATCAAGGATACCCACACCTCCAGGTTAGTGATGCAGCACAATGCCTCAGAGATCATCCATGTGCAACTAACAATGGACAAGACTGCAATTCAAATTGTAACTTGCTACAGATCACCCACCATGACCCAGGACCTCCATTCCGCATTTCTGGAGACAATGGAAAATATGAAGGTCCTACCAAACGCCCTAATATTGGGTAATTTCAATTACCCAAACATTAATTGGGAGACCTATTCAAGTACTAACTCCCTTGCCCAATGCTTCCTAGAATTTATAAACTCAAACGCCCTGGATCAACTGGTCAACACCCCCACCAGAGGTGACAACATACTGGACCTGGTTCTCACCAACATGGGTGACCGGTGTTCTACACTGGAGGCCAACCCCTCGCTGGTTAGATCAGACCATAGACTAATCACTCTGGATATCCACATTCCACCCCCACCCCCATCAAGGAAACCACTGTGAAAAACTTTTCAAAAGCAAACTTCACGTTACTTAAGACCGAGGTGGAAAGGTTCACAGCCCCCCATGCTAAAGGACAATGCTGTCCAAGCTGCTGAATCCCTTACAAAGGCACTCTATGAGCACCTGCAAGAATGCATGGATTGTGCTATCCCAAGCAAAACCAAGACTCACTCCTCCAAGAAAAGGAAACCAGTCTGGTGGACCCCTGCCATAAACAAGCTATACAATAGAAGGAGGAAACTAGTGCAGAAAAGAGTAAAATCCCAAGAAGGAAAGACATCAGTATCAGCAAGAAACTATGATCCCTCATAAAATCATCCAGGGCTAGCTTTGAAAGAAAAATTGCCAAGGACTCCAAAGATAACCACAAAGCGTTCTTTAGCTATGTCAAGAACCTAAGTGGAAACTCTCAGATCTGCTCTGAGTTAGTGCAGAATGGCACAAAATACACTGAACCAACTGATATTGCCAACATTCTGGCAGACAGGTTTAGTGCAAACTTCACCCCCCTCTCACCCCCTAAACGGCCCATAACCATACCAGAAGAATGTAGATCCCTGCCAATCACTGACACACAGGTTAAAACAGCCCTATCCAAAGCCAAAAACACAACTTCAATGGGACCGGATGGTGTCCCAGGCTGTGTCTTGCACAAATTCCAAAATTAGCTAACCCCTCACCTAAACACACTGTTCAAACTCAGCCTCTCTACATGCTACTTACCCTTGGAGTGGCGCACAGCAATAGTTATCCTGCTCCACAAAGGTGGAGTCATAATGGACCCCGGGAACTATCACCCTATAAGCCTGACTAGCCTGGTCTGCAAGGCTATGGAGTGCATCATCATGGAACTCATTAACAGAGACATCGGGAACCTCCAAACATCATGCCTCCTAAACTTGGTGGACTTCTTTGAGACAGTTACCAAGGCTTTAGATGAAGGAAAGGAGGTCCACACAGCCTACCTAGACCTTGCAAAGGCTTTTGATACCATTCCGCATTCTGGTATTATAGACAAGCTCACCAGCCTGAACATAAACCCCTACATCATGAGATGGGTTGCCAGTTGGCTCATGAATACAACCCACACGGTGAGAGTTGCAGGCTATAGGTCCGACTCTAAACCAGTTGCAAGTGGCATCTCCCAGGGCTCAGTCCTGGGACCCTTCCTGTTCGGTATATACTTCTCAGAGGTACAGACAAGCACAGGGGAACTATAGTTGACCAAGTTCACAGACGACTGCAAACTGGGGGCCATAATTGACTCTCCGGCTGATACAGACATCCTCCAGAAGGGTCTCACTGAGATGGGTACCTGGTGTCAAAATCATAGCCTCAAGCTAAATGCCAAAAAGTGCATAGTCATCCCCTTTGGGAAAAACAAAGTACCTGCAAACTACCACATACGTGGTAGTCCCCTAAATACAGAAAATGCAATAAGGGATCTGGGGACCCAAGTAGATAGTAATCTCTCCTTTGAAAATCCTTCTATGTGACCCACCTAATCACAAAAGGGTTTGCATCTAGAAGAAAAGAGGTTATTGTGCCCCTCGACTCATCACTCATCAGACCCATCATAAAGTACAACCCCTCATTTGGGATGTACCTTACAAGACACCTGCAACAGCTGGAAAGACCACAGAAGTACCTCACCAAGAGGATTACTGGCCTCAAACAGATGTCCTATGTAGCCCAACTGAAGAAACTCCAGCTGTACTTGGTTGCATACCACCTAATCAGGGGTGATCTCTGCCTGACATACAAGGCCATGTCCAACCCAGAATTGATGGGCATGCTCCACCTAAAAAAAAAAAAAAAAATCCCCGAGAGCCACACGCTCTAGGGATCGAAACCTCACCATAATGATAAATAGGACTTGCTGGAGGGATTGATTCCTGTCCCAGAGACTCCCCATGCTTTGGAACAGGATTCCAATCTACATTAGGCAGAGCCCCTCATTAACACTCTTCAAGAGAAACCTTGACGAGCAGATGGGAAACAGAATATTTATCCCGGGGATCACTGCAGTGGCTCTGCTGGACAGAGGCACAGGGAACTAATTTAAGGGGGCAGTGAAAGCCAACACATTATGGCTAGGCTTACAGATGCCCTCAAGCAGATAGCCAAGTACTTATCTATAAACCTATGAACTGATGTGATTGGAGTGGAATAGAAAGCATGTGCACTTATGTATTATGTGTGCATTAGCTGCACTGCCTCACATAAGCAGCTACTATGGTAAAGCACACTTCTGAAGGATTTTTAATAAATTATGCTGGAAAATGTCTACTGAATTGAGCATTGTGTAAGAAATCCTAATACATGGATCACAACATGCAATGTACCTCACAGACAGTTGCAACATCACCATAATGTTGTCAGTGAACTGTGGAAACTGCTAGAGTTTATGGCCTATAGCACCGTTGGTGTCCTCCATGCATCATCCACTATATCCATTGAATGACAGTCAGCAGAACCATGCTTCTGGAAGCAAATTCTCAGCAGTTTTCACCACAAAACATCAAATGATAATACTTATGTTGCACCATTGATTATTTATGGTGCTTTGTGCTTACTTGTTATACAACAGAAAATGCAATACATACATCATTATCTTGGGCATGCTGATATGGAAGTGCAGCGATTACTGGATGAAAATCACCTGCCTATCCACTGTCCATAGCAAACTATCATAGCACAGGTCCTATGACACTTTCTAACTACTATGTAACATGTCACACATCAAGATCTGTTTAATAAGCTTTTCTTGCCTGTAACCACTACATTGTGAACAAAATAATAAAAGGCAAACACTACTGGATTTGAACACAATCAATGTATGTCAAAATCCTCTTGTGCACAAACTGATGATGCCACACAAAATATCTCAGCTGTCAGAAAACACACTTAAAGGGATAACTTCAACATTGTGTTTGAATATATGTGGCCTCCATAAAAGATAGTACAAAAGTTGGCCTTTCTCTCACCAATTGTAAATGTTTCCACTAAGTGGAACTGTAAACATCAACTCTCTTGGAAAAGCCAACCCGACCTGTTAGTATTCTCATACACAGTAAGTTGTTAATCCTTGCCAGTCTCAAACACCTGCCTACATGAGTGCATACTCCATAGAACTGTGTATTAACCACTGATTCCACAAAAGAAATCATATCTGAAGTGTCATAAACACATACTGAAGGGATTATATCAGAATTATGATTGAATGGGTATTACTCCCCTAAAATGTTGTTTGAGGGCACAAAATTGTTTACCTATGTCAGTGTTCATACAATATGAGTCATCCATATCACCATCTGTTGAATACGCCAGTCCTGTCTGTCAATATATATTACCTTACCATATATACAGTACTTATACAATGCTGGATTAGAACCCCTGCATATCTAGGTGCGAAGTCTGTGGAACTGGTTATTACTGTTGATGGCATAGAAGTCATATGTAGTGTGTTTAGAAAGCACACACTTGAAAAGACAATTTCAGTGGTGTGTAAGTTGACCTGGCTCAACTGAAAGGGGGGTTAAGGGATCAGAAGCCTATAGCCATGTAAGTCTTACACCTAGGTTGAATTATCCACATCACAACTGTTGATTAAGCCATTCCTACCTATCTTTAATCATATGTTATACAGCTACAGTAGTTAGACATTAATGGACCTGAACACCTGTCTGTTATGCCCACACTCTATAGAGATGTGCATCTACTGCTCATGCTCTAGGAGACGATATAGAAGAGGTATCAGAAAGCATACACTTGAAGAGATGACTTCAGCAGAATTTGCACCCATATGGTTCTTCAAAAGTGGGTTGGAGGGATCAAAATCCTGTAGTTATGTAAGTGTTGCCCCTGGATGTATTATTTAAATAACATCTACAGATTAAGCTATTCTTATCTAATATTCTATCATTGTACAACCACAGTACTTAGACATTCCTGGAATTGAACACATGCCTATCCAAGCCCACACTCTATTGAATCATGTATTAGTCACTCATACCACAGGAGTAGTCTTGTGACAAGTGTCAGACAACAATACGTATGTCTGATCTAAAATGGAGTGCATGACCTAGGGGAACACTCTCCCTGTGGAAATGTTACCACTAAGTGGAAGTATACACATCACATCTGTTGGATAAGCCACTCTTATCTATGACTATATTCAGACACACTCATACTGGCTATGTTTGACTAAATCCTTATGCTAAAGAGCCATGTATTGTCCACTCAAACCACAGGAGAAGAAATGACTTCATCATGTTGCAATGATGTCATCATCATCAACCCCCTTTTTCCAATTTTTCTACATGGGGTCAGGGTGTTGTGTTAACTGTCACAGTCTCTCTTGATTCAATGCTACACTCCTGCCTTCTTCGACACTTATGCCTGACTGTTGCAGATCTTCTCTCATAAAATGCATTCATCTTTTTGCTGGATGTCCTTGTTTCCTGTTACCTTCTTCCTGTCTGCCCCAAATCTTCTTCACCAGATTTTCTTCTGCTTTTCTACACATGTGCCTTAACCACTATAACCTGTTCTTTTTGATATTTTCTGCAATTTATGCTACTTTGGCTTCTGCTCTTATGTCCTCATTTCTTCATCTGTCCCACACTGTGTGAATGTGCAATACATATGTCTGATGTAAAAGGAAGTGTAAGACTTAGAGGATGCCTGTGTAAATATTACCACTAAATGGAAGCATACCCATCACATCTGTTGGATAAGCTAGTCTTACATGTTACTATATTCCGACAAACTCATACTAATTAGATATTACTTGAATAGAGCATGTACCTCTCTAAGTTCTGAGGAGGTTTAAGGTATTAAACAATGAACTCTCTAACTTGGCTTAGTCTTAGTTTTTAAAGAATGGTTGGTCAGTGTGACCTTTTTGTCCTTTGCTTGGATGTTATTTGGGATATTTTACAAGCACATTAACCTTTATGGACATCTTCTGGGTTTAGAGCTCTGTGTTTCTAACGTATGGCCAAACAATCCACTTATGCCATATGGATGAAGTAAGAAAAAAGTCCACTAATGGGGCTTGGCATTATTATCCTGTAGTGGCCTGTAGTGGAGGTTCAAGCTATTACAAAGTGAAGTCTCTGGCTTGGCTGAGTCTTTCTGGCAGTTGATCTGTGTAACCTTTTAACCCTTTGCTTGGATGTTCATATGTATTTTTTATGGTATTCCTGTATAGTTGATCAATAATTTGATTTTATTGAAGTACAGTACATAAACATAAGTATGCATTATCTCTACAATACAGGTTCATCCTTTACCTTTCTTACTGCTGCTGACAATGTCATAGGCTGGGGGTGCCTATGTTTAACTCTCACAGTAGCCACCAGTTGTATGGATAAGTGAAGGCTGGTATGTTTGCATGCATCACTGTTAGTGTTTGTTATGTGCTTAGCTTATTGTTTTAAATTAAGTGGTGAGTGTGCACTATTCACTGCCTCGTAGCCAGTGCCAAGGCATATTGTGCATACCTCCATCTGCCATGATTATCCACAGCTGTAGCTTCTGCTTCTGACCTATCATCTATGTCTGCTGGCCTTGCCTGTGGTGCTGGGAACTGTGGTCCCTTTTCTAGGAACCCCTGCTGCAACTGCTTTCTGATTATGATATTATGTAAGATGGTACAGACAGTCTGTATTTTGTCAGAGGTGGCAGGGTCATATTGCAGGGCACCTCAAGATGTATCTAGATACTGAAAACATAACCTAAGCAGGTCAAATATGCACTTTATGTTATTCTCCTGTACCATGAGTGGTTAATAAATGGTTCTATAGAGCATCGACTTAGGCATGGGCATTTTGTAACCTTGTTCAGTGGGGTTGTGTGGGTTTTTCATTGGAGTCATGAGCCAAGGTTCTAGTGCATATCCTGCATCCCCCACTAAATGTCCTTGTGGATAGTCCCTTCTTGAAATCCTTAGGCACAGGTCACAGGGGAGACATATATGGAAGTCATTGAAACTGCCAGGGTGACCTGCACACATATTATAAATGATACTTTGTGCATTACACACCACCTGACAGTTGATGAAGTGATAACGCTTTCTGATTATGTACCTTCTTCTCAGTTCACCAGGTGGGGCTTTTATTTCTATGTGGGTACAATCTATGGTCCCTAGTATCACAAGAAAAGTTTGCTATGATATAGAAAGTTTGCATGGTGGTAGCTCTGTTCTCTGGTGTTCGTGTATAACAGATATGCTCCTCCCAATGTTGTAGTACTGTATTGAGGAATTGGTGGAGTATTCTTGAGGCACAGGCCTGTGAAACACCCACTGTGTCCACTGTGGGTCACATGAAACACAGGAGGAAATAATAATAGTGGCTAGTGACTTTTACCAGAAACAGACTGGAATAATATTGATTCAGCAACATTAGTAAAGAAATTAGTTCAGGCATGTTTGTTTCAGAATTTCACAAAGCCTACCAAAAAACTGACCATACTAGATGGGTCTGTATTATAACATTGAATTCTACAAAGATCGAATGCTATAATATCAAACCCTAAACACCAAAATCCGAAAACAACGAACAGTCAGAATAGCGAATTTTTTCCCAGGGAAAAAATTTGCTATTCCGAGAAACATACACACAACACAAACACACACAAAAAACAGCAATCCAGACACATACACTTAAAATCCTACACCTAAACCTAAGCTAAACTTTACATACACTACTAGCTCTCCACTTACCTTAACCCAACCCTAACCCTAAGGTCCGTCACTATCGCACACTCACCTCACCCGTGCCCTAACCCTAACTCACCTAACCCATGCCCTAACCCTAACCTACACACAACCACACACTTATCTGACCTGCGCCCTAACCCTAACTCACCTAACCCGCCCCCTAACCCTAACCTACACACAATCGCACACTTACCTGAATCTGACCCGTAATGTTCCAACATATCGAATGCTGAAAACAGCGAAGCCACAGCAACGGCCCACCAAATTCTTTCCCTGGGAAAGAATTCAGTGTCCTGCACGTTCGCTGTTTTCAGCGTTTGACATTACGGGCTCAATATTATAACATTCGATCTTTGTAGAATTCGATGTTATAATATAGACCCCACTAGACATGGTTTGTGTTTCTAAGGAAATGACAGTTACTTCATGTCAAGTTTTACAACCATTGATGTGTAGTGATCATGGGGTTATAAAGGTTAAATTTGCTGGATATTTCTGCCATACTGAAATCTAAACCAATGCACAGAAGATTAATAACAGATTATATAGAAGCAAAACAGTATTATGTAAAACTAATTGTGTTCAGTGGAAAAAAACTGCAGATGAAATGTATAAGTTTTAAAAGCGAAATTGTTTGAATGCAAACAAATACAAAAAAAAAAAAGTTTAACCTCAGATCTAGACCCACAAGGTCAAGATAATATATTTCCATAAGAACAAGATATTTGATTAAGGTGAGAGAAAAATATATAAGAAATAGAGAAGACGTTGAACTATAATTTTGAAAACTGAAATAAACAAGATGGCCAAACAAATTAAACATAGTGTGAGACAAGATCAATAAAAATTTGAAGAAAATTCTATGAAGATATGGAGCAAAATAGGATACCATTTTATAGATATATAGATACATAAGAGGTGGGAGGAGTAAAGACATACACATTGTTAAACTGTGTGTAGAGTCTAAAATTTATTCTCAAATACAGCAGATTATATACATATATATATATATATATATATATATATATATATATATATATATATATATATACATATACACATATACATATATATATATATATATATATATATATTTACAAAATCTTATGCAAAGCAGTTTGGCTCCACAAAGAGGGTGATAAATTGTTCTAGCAACATCCTGGTGACTGTAGGCAATGAAATTAAAATTAAATTATAGTGGAAAAGAACTACCCAAACTGGACTCAAATAAAGTGATGGAATTTGTAATAATGACCAGAAAACACTTTGGTATGAACTTAAAGTGCAACTATATCTATTATTCACTAGGTGTTTTAAGTATGGGGAGGTTACAGAAGACTGGAGACATGCACTTGTTAAACCTATAAGAAAATGATAATAATACTAACCCAAAAACATACAGTCCTAAAGGTTTACATTCTTGTTGTGGAAAAATAATGCAGGAGGTTATTTTGGATAAATTATTATCAGAAGTGGAAAGGTTGAGACTTGAAATTCTATATCACCATGCATATGTTGAAAATAGATCTATAACCATTTTGTAACATGCTGTTCTATAGCAATGTAACAGCAGCAATAACTGCAAAATTGTGCTCTGATGAACGTTTCATAAGATGGATTGTTGCTTGGTTTACAGATTGGACATGGCAGATATAATACATCAATTGGACAGGTGAAATTTGAGGTTACATTCAGGGTGCACTTTATCCAAGGCCCATACTTGTTTAAATTGTATTTTTCACATCTATCTTTTTTTAACTGAGGTGTTTTACAGTCTTTATACAGATGACTTGAAAATGGGTAAACTGGTTACATATTACAGATAGGGCATGCCTGCAAAAAGCTTTACTAAATTGACTATTTGACATGGAACTACAGAGCACAGTGATTGAAACTACAGAATTATTTAAGGACCTGGGTATATGGGTAGATGCATGTCTGAGTTTTTCTAATCATATTAACCAATTGGTTAATGACAGTTATAGAACAATAGGCTGTATAACAAGATTTGTAAAGTCTAGGAAATCAGAAATGATGACGTCATTGTTTGTTACTTTAGACCCAAACTAACGGAATGACAATGTGGAAACTTTATAAGAAATAAGCATGAGTAAATCAGAAAGAATACAGTTGAAATATACCAAGGGCATCTCTACATGCGAACATTTAAGTTATTATGAAAGACTAAAATATCTGAACTGGTACAGTGTTTTATACAGACATTTTAGAATATACCTTATTCGGGTATATAGGGCATTTAGAGACAACTACCTCTGAGGATGTTTGGGAATGTTTGGGGTTATCAAAAAGTAGTTGAGAACCATCAGACAACCTATGTAGAGGATTATACAAGAATGAGAAATGTATTAATTAGTTCTCTGAGAAGAGAAGCTGATGCATGGAATAGACTATCAAATTACATTAAAGCAAGCACTAGTTTAGATATTTTTCAAAAAACAACCTGGACACATATTTTAGGAATAACTATCCTGGTATATTGGTAGGCTTAGAAGGGCATTATTGCCTATGAATGAAACATTTGTATGTACACAGTATGTAGGTTCCTGTTGCTAGTATACATACTATTACACATATCTTACTCTCCACTGGAATAGGTTCTCCATAGTTCCCAGGAGAGGACGGCAGATGTCCATTATTTGTTCTATAGCATCCCTGTCCACCCTATAGTGATCTATTATTTCTATTTCATGCAGTCCATGGTAGATCAAATGTGGTCTGACCACCCTACATCTTCTAGGCTGAGGTCTGGCAGCAACAGCTTGTATGGTACCTGCTACACATACAGATATATAATGGCTGCAGCAACCCCTAACATTTTTCACTCATGTTTATTCTTGTTTTATACTTTTTTGCTTCATTAGCATGTACCACAGGTATTTATATGCTAATTAGCATATTCAGTTGCTGACATGTGCTGCTGTTTCCTGAATCGCAAATACCTCGACCATTGCTGCTCATCATGCAAATGAACTTAATGCAATGTGCAGGCATAAGTGAATCCCGAACAAAGAATTATTATAAACAAACATTAGCAACAACATCATGTGAGGCAGTTCAGCTGAAGAGGGGGTAACAAGGAATTTCTATAAACAAAGAACAGCATTGACACACAACTCAGCACGGCTTAGAACCAAGTTGTGCTATCAGTTGCAAACTTTAGCAATCATGGAAACTAGGTGATGGACCAAGATAAATAAAGGGAATTTTAGATAACAATTATAAACACTTTAAAATAAACCAGTTGAATTTATACAGTGCAGCACAGCCAACTGTTGCGCATTGTGCAACAAGGTCAAATCCAGCTGGAACTGGTCAATCCATACCAGTGTGTAGTAAGCACAGATAGCCCACTGCTGACCAGCCAAATATATCAGGTTAGAGAATCATAACAAGCCTCTCAAGAAGCAATAGGAATTAACTAAAGGTGATTAACAACATACCTATGCGACCATATAAGGAAATGAACTGACCAAACAGTCACAAAAGAAAACTTTTGATTAACCAAGCAATTGATGTAATGACATATTCTCCATGCTAACATACATAAATGCCATGACCCCATATTCTTTCTTATTTTTTATCCTTTCAGTTTTCCGCTCACCTGGTGTATACATATTTCCCGAGATTCAATAAGCTCATTTTTCTGTGCAGGAACAGTGTAGCCAGTCCTGCATGGAATATGGCTGCTGAGGGATCCAGTAAACTACTGTTTTCATGTGCACAAGCCTGCCTACACTATTCCTGCATGGACACCACTGCATAATGCTAATTACCTCATTTGCTGGTGAAAGAATAGTGTTAGTTGCAGAAATGTATTCGGCTACTAGCCGAATACATTTCTGCAAAAATTAAAACGGAGGCATGACAGCTCAAATAAAAGCATGTATTATAGTCTTTAGCATTGCCAATGGCCAAATATATGGCCACTGGCATGGAAAAGTGTTTCATTTTTATCAAAATAAAAGTTTTTTTTTTGGTCGATCTTGGTCGTTTAAACATAGGGCAGTGGCATGCAAATGGGATCGTGTCGATAAAAAAAATGTGAAAACTCAATTTTAAGGGAAATCTGCATTTTGGCATTATAGTCGATGGCATGCAAAATCAAGATAATACCAAGGAACAGTGGTTGTTAAGGGGAAAGGCTCTGGGGTAGTGCAGTAATTATGGACTAGGTGGGGTATGCAAATGAGGGGAAATTTACTGAATCACAAAAATATTCTAAGTGCCAAACTACACCAACCGTGTAGGTGTTATAACATGATCTTGTAAGCAGGAGGAGCAACAGACATGAAAAGGGTGTGTGCCATGCATGGGTATAAGCACATTGGAGCCCTATACCCACCAGATAAGCTTAGCTAAGCAAAGCTAAGCAAGGGTGTGTGTCTGAGGCTGTATTGACTTATTCCATGAAATGAAGAGCGTGTTCACACCCAGGGAGGGCCATTTCTTCATGTTTACATTAGCTAAATGGGTATGCATGGCACTCACTGGGTCTAAAACAAAACAAAAAAAACCCCAGAATTAGCAGGACTAATTACATTTGGGCACTAGGTTTGCACGGCTTGCCTCGGGGCTTAAAAGGGGAGGAAATGGGAAGGGAAAAAAAGGAAAATAGCAGAATAAAAGCAATCAAGAACAAATTACATAGCTAACAAGTGGAATGAATCATAGTCAGTCAATCATACAGGCAGCATCTGCAGCACAACAGTATAAACTATGCAAACACCTTACAGTCTGGTTTTTGCAACAAACTCTGCACTATTGGTGTACACATGCAGGGGAATTTTAACTGGAAAAATGTTAAGGGCTGCCATTGCTTTGATCCAACAGTATGTGCTAGAGACTGAGGGTGGAGAAGAGGATAATGCTGACAACCGCCACAGACCAAGGAGGAGGAGAAGAGTGTTCAGATACATGGTATCCTACAGGAGGATACATGATCTGGAGATAGTAGAGTGCTACAGGGTGAACAGAGACATAAATCAGCAAATCATCAAGCTGTGCAGGCCTCAACTCAAACCTAGAGCCAACAGAGGGGAACCCATTCCAGTGGATACCAAGGTATGTGTAGCCTTAAGAATATTAGCTACAGGTACTTTCCAAAGACCTACTGAGGATATCATGGGGGTCTCACAGGCATCTGCATCCAGGATACTCCACCAGTTCCTGGATGTCATGCTACCACATGCCGGTGAGCACATTTACTTCCCCAACACCTGTGAGGAGAGGACCAGCAATATGCATCTCTTCCACCATGTAGCAGAATACCCAGAGGTACTGGGGGCCATAGACTGCACACATCCATATCAAAGCACCACCCAGTGAACAGGGTAGAGTCTAGATAAACCACAAGGGATTCCCCTCCATCAACTGCCAGGTCATATGCAATGCCCAGGGCATTATTACTAATGTGTGTGCTGGCAGTCCTGAAAGCTATCACAACTCCCACATCTGGCATTGGTCACACCTGTAGCAGCCATATGGCCATCTGGTGGGGGATGCTGGCTATGCACTGGAGCCGTGGATAATGACACCCATCAGAAATGCACACACACCCACACAAGAATGCCATAATGAAGCACACGCACAAACCAGGATCATTATAGAGAGTGTGTTTGGGATGCTCAAGTCAGGGTTCTACTGCCTTGACATATCTGGTGGAGCCTTGCAGTACTCTCCAGCCACATGTGCACACATGTTCATAGTATGTGCCATGCTACACAATATGATCCTGTGGAAACAGCTGCAACAGGAACAGCACAAGGAAGGGCCACACAGCCCACCACCATTGCCAAGGTCCCCACAGGCACAGAGGGACTCAGAGGAGGAGGCCCCTGAGCCTGCTCCTGTAGGCAGACAGAGGTGTGCCCAGTATGCTCAGACCTTGGCAAATAGGCAATGCATAGTACACACACTGACACTGTAGAGACCCCAGGGACTGACACCTCTCTCTGACTCACACACACAGTAAATTGGATGATACACACATCACAGTACCTGCAACTTACCATGTATAAGCAGTATACTATGTGCATCCAACATAGGCGGCCCTCAAGCACCATCCTCACAACTGCTGCAGGCACAAGGTAAGTCAGTCTTCTTAACAATAAATGAATGGATTAGTATGTTTTGCTAGCATATCTATGGTAATGCTGTATGCATGCAAGGGAATGGGGTGGCCTACTGGGATAGCAGCAGATGGAAATGTCTGCCCAAAACTAGCATTCCCACACTATGCAGTAGTAACGAAGGTGGCAAATCCCACTGCAGTATATGTGTGGGGACAACTAACTGTGGGGGTCATAGGTCACAGGCATGGATGACAGGGTGGGGGTCCCATACCCACCCCTCATACCCACACAGCAAGTCAGCTGTAGAAAACCAGAGAGAAATGTCTGATAAAGGCATACAAATGGTGGCAATGTTGAATTGCCCACCCGACAGACTCACACAGTGATAGCACAGCAGGACTTGCAGTTGCAGTAAGGCTATTAAGGGTAAGAAGTCTGAAACTCAAATGTATGCCATCAGCTAGACTAGCCCGGTCAACAAATGTAAAATAAATAAATAAAATCTGATCTGTGCTCTTTACTAATATGCCTCTAGTCCCCAAGATAGGACACAATAGTATGGTAAATGGAACCAAAATGTAAAGCAAATATTAGCACAGTCTGTGCAAATGTGTACAGTTGACAGGTGTGACCCCCATATACCCACAGAAATGCAGTAACATGTATGTTTGCAGGGGAAATAGCAGCATAGCACACTTTGGCCCTCTTCAAAAGGAACCTTGACGATTGGATGGGAGAAAAGAAATTCACCCCGGGGATCATGTCAGTCGCCCTGCTAGACAGGGGTCCAGGGAAGTAAATAGTTTGCGTAGAAATAGCCAGGGAATTGTTATGGCTAGGCTTGTATAGGCCCTAGGGCTGATAGCCTAGTATCAACCTATGAACCTGTACCAATACACATGAAAACATGTAGCCTGTCCACAATATGCAGGGGTCAATGAGCTATGTGTATTTGTGGTTAATACTGTCAGGATCTGTCCAGCATGTTCTCCTGGCAGTCATCTTGTAGTGCCCTAGGTACAGTGCATCTTTGACAGGGAATGTGTGGATAACTGCAGTGCCAACTGTTATGCATGTCAGTGACACCCACTGCTCTGCCACTGACATACCTGGAAGTCACAGTGCTATGTGGAATATACTACACATATAATGGACATCTTGAAGGATGTGTAGCCGACAAGCTAAGGCTTTTGTGAATATAAGTGCTTTTTAGTACTGTTCACAGTGGTTATTTTCAATAATCCGTTTTTCTTATGTTTGCTTTTACATATAATGAACATCCCTGCACAGTAGAATGCACTCTTTACCCACACCCATAACTCCCAACCTCTGACAGCAACACATCTGGACAAGGGCAAAAATAAAAGCGGAGCAAAGGCACAGTGATAGGCACGTGTTGTAAATATCGCCTTTACATACTGAGAAAGTTGGTAGGGTAAGGGGTTTGCAGTAGTGGGAATTGTTTGAAGGTTATGTAGTCTGAAACAGTAATGTCTGTCTTATTTTGTAGCATCACTCTTCAATTATATGTAACTAACTTGCAATAAAAACACAAGTTTATGTAGAAAGGATGAAACCTCTAGCCAAACACCTGGACAACCTACCAAAAACTGCACAGGTCAGAGGTATGCACACACAAGGCTATGACATCTCAGGTTAGAAAGATACCACACAAGCAGGAGATCCCCAGCCAGTATATCACCAGGTTGCTGGACTGTTTACACAGCATGTCATCACTCAACTGGCTATAGCCACACCTCACAAATGGCCTTTTTTGGCAAGAATGTACATAGCTGCCCTCATAATATTGGGCTATACATCATACAACTAGTATTCCTCTGGTAAAGTACTGTGATGATCTGAGGATGTCTAGCACTAGGTAATGACACAATACATTGCAGTGTCAAACTACAGATATGTCACAAAATGTCTACTAAACAAACCCAGTACCCTGAGGAAAGTCCTGTGTACTCTTGAGAGGTATGGCTGTAGCACACAAAACCCTGGACTGGAGTACACCTATCTCTGGAATGGAGTCCCACTCTAACTATAGGAGGTCACACTGGGCATGCTCCTACATTTAGAGAATCACAGGACATGTTGGAACTCACATCAGACTATATGACTGTATTGTGTATATATGTCTGTGCATACAGACAGCTATGTACACCTTAACTGTCCGCACACACAAACACATCAGATAGGAGTAGCCTCAGCTAGCTGTAGGTCGCCCATATGTGATATATCTGCATCTGTTGCATGAGATACACAAACATATATATGGGCAACAGATAACAGACAGTGACAGAGAGAGAGAGAGAGAGATAGAGAGAGAGACACGGGGGACACAGACAGAGTGAGTCACACACACAGATACCCTGAAAGGCATACAGTGATGTCCTGCTGTGGACAGTGGCATACCAGTTGTAAACAGCTGCACGTGCCAGCATAAATGGTGAGCTCCATTGTGTAATAGTACTGAGGTAGGGTTTATAATATCACATCACCTGCCTGTGTGTGTGTGTGTGTGTGTGTGTGTGTGTGTGTGTGTGTGTGTGTGTGTGTGTGTTTCCATAGGTCTAAGTATTAGGAGACTGTTCACACTAAGTACACTTCACGTTGCCCTACTTCACAAGATCTGCTGCTGTCATTCACATTAAAAGTACCATTGGACAACTATCACCCCTCTAAGCTCTGTAGCATGTGTGATAACTGTATAACACTATAGTACAAATAACTAGACAGGTAGGGGGTCTAATCTCAATACTGCCAACTGTGTGTGTGTGACAGTTGTGTGTGTAAGAGTGAGGGAGTGTGTATTTGTAGGTAAAACAGTTTTAAGCCATTCCCACCCACAACACTTCCCAGTGCCCCACATTATCAGTCCTGCTGATGTCATTCCCCTTATCAGCACCTTTGGTCAGTTGTCAGCCCTGTAAGCTCAATAACGCATGCAATAACTGTGTAACACTATAGTATAAATCACTAAATAGACAGGAGCTCTACTCTCAGATCCAGCAAATGTGTGTGTGGGTGTATGTTTGTAAGAAGAAGTATTTTGATACTTTTCCCACCCGGTGCCCCCAATTTATTAGTCCTGCTGATGTCATTTCCCTTATCATCACATTTGGCTAGTTGTCAGCCAGGTAAGCTCTGCAGTGCATGCAATAACTGTGTAACACTATAGTATGCTAAATAGGCAGGGTTTCTACTGTCACATCTGGCAAATGTGTGTGGGTCTATAAGTGTGTATGTTTGTAAGAATAAGCATTTTGATAAGTTTCCCACCCAGTGCCCCACTTTATCAGTCCTGCTGATGTCATTCCCCTTTAGCCAGTTGTCAGCCCAGTAAGCTCTGTAGCATGTGTGATAACTGTGTAACACTATAATACAAATTCCTAGATAGGCAGGGGTTCTACTCTCTGATCCAGCAAATGTGAGTGTGTATGTTTGTAAGAAAAAATATTTTGGTAGGTTTCCCACCCAGTGCCCCATTTAATCAGTCCTGCTGATGTCATTCTCCTTGTCAGCACCTTTGGGCAGTTGTCAGCCAGCTAAGCTCTGTAGTACATGCAATAACTTTTATACTATAATACAAATCACTAGAAAAGCAGTGGTTCTACTCTCAATACTGGCAAGTGTGTGTTGTGTGCATGATACCATACCACCCTGTACACTTCCCATCACCCTACTTTACAAGGCCTGCTGGTGTGTGTGTGATAACATTTTGAGTTGTGTACCACCTTGTACACTTCCTATCACCCTGTTTTACAAGGCCTGCTGGTGTGTGTGTGATACCATTTTGAGTTGTGTACCACCCTATACACTTCCCATCACCCTACTTTACAAGGACTGCTTGTGTAATTCACCTTAGAAGTACCTTGGGACAAGGTGAATTCATATAAGCTCCATGGCACATCTTATAACTGCATAACACTATAGTAAAGATAACTAGATAGGTAGGGGTTCTTAATCTCAGTACTGGTAACTGTGACTGTGTGTGTGTTTGGGTGAGAATCATATCCTGTGTGGGTTATACCATTTTGATGCTTGTACCATCCATGCTTGTTTACCACCTCCCGGTGGCATTACTTTATATAGCACGTTAATGGTATCTGCCTCACATGCAGCATGTTAAACCATTGTACATGCCATTCCAGTCATCTGTACAGATGTTTATGGAATATCTGGATGTTTGCAACCCATATGTGATCTGTGTCCCCTAACAATGGCCATGTACATTATATTGTTGCCATATAGGTCACAGTTAGTGTACTGGCACACATGCTAGCATCAGATATCATACCTGACAGAAACATCATGCTAATATGTCTGCTACCCTATCACTTGTCCAGGCTTATAGGAGCAATAGATGACTCCAGTTGCTATTTCTGGTGGGTTATCTCACCATCCATGAAGCCATTCACAACATTATGTGTTGTAAGAGGTACTGGGTTATGTCCCACACATATAATCTATGTGGGGCATGTCATGAGTATGTAGCACTATAGTACATGAAAGTGGATATGTAGGTTTACTAATCTGTCTATTGCCAACTGTGTTTGTGTTACTGTATGCACATCCACTGTGTCAGTCTTTACAGTGTATATGCAAAGGATATACCATTTTGTCTCCCTGTTCCACCCTGTGAACTCAGGAATACATACCACAAACCTGTCATACACAGTACCATGCATGTCCTAACCAACTGCATCAGGGTTGAGTGTATGGGAAAGAAATGGCAGGGGCAACAGGTGCTGACACATGAATCTGTTGCAGTCAATATAATAGCTAAGCTTGTGAGGGACCTACTGACAGTGCTCCATTAACCTGTTCTGTATGTATGAGCATATGGTACTACACAATACTGAGTTGACATGCCTGAAGGCTACCTGTCTGTGACAAAGGGTATGTACACCAGGTCACACTGTCTGACAACAGTGTCAGTCACACACTGTTTCATGTATACACACCTGGTAAACATACATATAAAGCTGTACCTTGGCTATGAAATGGTTGGTTTATTTCCACTTTGCCATACTCCACAATGGTAATGTCTGCAGGGCCACAACCTGCAGAAATGCAGACACCTGGAACACAAACAGAATGCAGCATGTCAGACTACATTCAGTCAGTGGCTCTGCAGACACAGAGACACCTGGAACACAAACAGAATATAGTATGTCAGACTACATTCAGTCAGTGGTACTAACAGCAATAATGCATCATGGCTAATAAGGTACATACACCTTTATGTGTACCCATAACAAATGCAAGCAGACAGCAACTTAGACTGTATGACATAGCTACACTGTACTATATTCACCCTGTGCATCAGACCAATATTAACCTGTCCCTGCATCAATGGTATGGATGACAGGGATGTGACACAGGTATCATCATATGCACAGGGTGTTGTGTGGGTTTGCCAGAGGCCTAGGCTGGGCCATACGGTTGACATCCATGTGTGTGTGCGTGTGTGTGTTTGGAGGGGTATCCTACAGATGGGCTGGGCAGAGGTGTTGTGTCTGTCTGGAGGTGACCTGCCTGTGATACAGATGTGTGTGCGTGTGTGTGTGTGTGTGTGTGTGTGTGTGTGTGTATGCACACATTCACACCATGTGGCTGCCCTACATAGGAGCATGTTGGACAGCTGTGGACCATACATGGCAGGGTGTCCGGTTCACCATCTCCGGCCATGGATACTTGAACTGGTCCTGCCAGGGGTCTCACTGGTGCCACCAGGCCCAAGGCCAGATGCAGTACTGTTTCTTGATGGTGACTGCTGTCTTCTGGATCCATGTCCCTGACAGGACTGGCCAGGACCATGTGCCCATAGCCTGCTTCATTGTGTTGTGGACAGCAACCCACCTTTGGTAGTGCTGGTGTCACTGCCAGTATGGGAGTGTGAAGTTGCATGGTCCCATAGACTCTCATTTGAAGTTGGTGCTGACCTACGTCCACATGGCAGATGCCCATCTCCCACCACATGCTCTAGCACAGACATGCCACAGTCGAGGATTGCCAAGGTCTCACCCCACCGTCTATTCATGACCTCTGTATTTTGGCATGTGGCCTCAAGAAGGTCACGTATATCGCCACGTAAATCAGGAAGAGTTGCATCCACCACCCTGAGAATCTGTCTGGTGTTGCATTCACTATGTGCCTGGGCATCCATGACAGCCCGAAACATGCATCTGGTGACACCTGCTGTGGCACTTGCGACAGTGGCTTGATGAGCAGCAGTCCTCCTGTGAGCACCCCTGTCCAGCTGCCTATGTGGGACCTCACCTGCTATGGCCAGTGTCTACACTCACACCTGCCATAGTCAGCACACTAGCCTGTTCCTTGTCACCACCTGTCAACTGTCCATCATCTGCGGCTGCTGGGGACGGGGCATGTGTGGGCATTGTGACTGTGTGCAGGGAAATTGTGGATGAGTGGGATGCTAACCGATGGCACAGATTCAGCCCCTGACAACACCACCTGTGCCTGAATATGACCATCATCATTGCCTGAGTCTGCCGAGACACTGACATCAGATACTGGGCACTAGGGACCGTGACCACCATGACTGCCTGTGAGGGAAAGAAAGCATATGTAAAGTAATACCTGCACTATACCATTTGCTGCTACACATGCGCATACGCACACACACACACACACACACACACACACACACACACACACACACACACACACACACACACACACACACACACACGCACACACGCACACACAAACACACACACACACACACATACAGGTGAGGTGGCAGACAGGCATTACACAGATGTCACAATAGCCATTCACAACACAGTTAGACCACTACATACACACCCTGGACAGGCCCTCAACATCATGCAGTGCAGCCCTTTCCACTTCATGTTACTACTTATATACACCTCTGTGATATGTGAGTAGTGTTAGTAGGTGATGGGCCTTAAAGAAGCACACACTACAACCATGTACACATAATTGCTGTTCACCTGTATAGCACAGTGCAACTCCTACAGAACATACCTCTCAACTGCGCAGAGTGTCACTGAATGTCTACATGTGTGGCTCATATTTCTGGTCTGTTCATCATAAATCCTGTCTATGTCTGACAAATTACTGGAATGATATGAGGACTGCTTATATTATTTAATGACATATTTTGAGTCTCACACTTCAAAACCTGCAGTACATACATGTTACAACAGAACCGGTTACACTACCAACCTTCTAAGCTTACAGTGGATATTATAAGTGTAGGCACCCCTGTTAACATGAGTTTGTCTGATATATAACATGGGACCACAAAAATCATTTGATAACATTTCCCAACTTTAATGTAACCTATAACCTGTGCAATCCAACTGAAGAACAAACACATCAGTTAGGGGTAATGTAGAAGTTGAAATACGTACAATAGGCTGGTTGCATGACTGTGTGCACCCTTAAACTAATACTTTGTTAAAGCATCTTTTACTTTCATAACAGCATTCAGTTCTCTTGGGAAGGTGTGTATCAGCATGGCATATCTCAACTTAGCAATATTTGTACACTCTCCCTTGCAGAAGACCTCCAACTCTGTCAGATTGTGAGAACATCACTTCTGCACAGGCCTCTTCAAGGCACCCCACAGATTCTCTATTGGATGTATGTGTGGACTGTGGCTGGGCCACTCCAAAATATTGACTGTCTTCTGGTGAAGACATTCTTTTATGGATTTTGATGTATGGTATGGGTCATTGTTGTGTGGAAAGGTGTTGAACCCAGGTTTTTGTTTGAGAATAATAGATCTCTGAAACATAGGTTATGTTATCCGAGGAATGTTATTAGTTCTGGGAACTGTTCAGGTACTACACCTTGTGGGCATTGTAATTGGAGCGATTATGTTGATACTAGTTCAGAGTTTGAGCACCCTGATTGTGGTAGGATTTATAATTTTAGAATCAGTGCTACATGTGACACAGAACACCTTGTTTATTTAGCCCACTGTATACAATGTAGAATGTTTTATACTGGAAAAACAGATTGTTCCTTTAAAGAACGTATTAGGGAACATATTTACAATAACAATAAGGGCAATAGAGTCAACGCACTTGCTAAACATGTGATGAATACTGATTCTACTCATAAGTTTATGTTTTTAGCTATTGCCAGAATTTATGATAATGTTAGGCTAGGGGATATACACAATAAAACTGAAGATCTTGAATCTACTTGGATTGTTAGGTTAAGAAGTGATGTTGGACATGTTCTTAATGAGTCCATACTCCTGAAACCTAAACAAAAGTTAAGACCTCTTAGGAGGTAGCTAGTGTTTATGATTCTGTTATATATATATTTTTTAGTTGAAGGATTTTTCTGTGCTGCTGTACTAATGATGTATGTTTTTAATCTATATATAATGATATATATTTTTATTCAGTTTTTAATGTATGATATGTCTTTAAGTGTTGTCATGTGATTTTTTTATATGAGCTATAAAGGTGTGTGTTTTTTCTGTGCTAATTGTTACACCTGATGATGCCTATTTGGTGAAAGCGCTTGTGTTCGTGCACAGGAGTAAAGATTTTTGTCCTGGATATATCAGCCTTGACTGTGTCTCTTTGTTTTCTGAAGTTGTGACCTTATATGCTCATTCAGACAAAGGATGAATTGCTGCCAAGTTGTTGCCTGCTCCTACTTTGCCCTGTACAATCAATATAGTGACCGATTATGTGGTTTGTGTATTGCTTCTGTCCAGCTAAGGGGATTACTCTACTTTGGTGGAGACAGGTTTTACAGGTAAGGTATTGCTGAGTCCATACAGCTATGTTGGGGGTCTTATAGCTGTTTGTAGTAGGCATGGACACAAGGTCATAACACAGTTGGACACCTCTCCAATTTCAACCTGATAATCATGCTTATTCTAGTACCCATGTCTGTGTCAGGGCAATGCAAAAACCAGTAGCTGTAGAAATCTAACTCTGCTGGATGCACAGAAACTGAGATTACAGACATGTACAACATGTACAGCTTATTTACCTGACATTTTGCATCCCATGTCTGTGGTTATGAGGCAGCCAGGTGCATCTACTCATACAAACATGTGCACAGGTAATACCTGATATACATTTCTGTTCTATGTCAGTATGGCACACTGTATTTGCACTCTTGTTGCTCAGTCATTACTGTCAACCTGTTAGAGCAGGACATCTGGAGGATGCCACACATACATGGGGGGGGGGGTGATGGGCCAAAATTAGTGACACTTTCTTAAGATTGCTGTAACACACAAGTCATTTGATAGCACAGTAGCATTTGCATTTACAGACATACCCTGGAGGATGTCCGACACTCATATGGCCGGAAGAGAGGAAAAAGGCTAGGAGTGTGGTAGTGAGAGTAGGAACTTTTACTGTTGGCAGTATGACTGGGATGGGGACATAGCTAGATGATCAGATGGACAGAAGGAAGGTTGATATATCATGTGTGCAAGAGACCAGACGGAAGGGAAGTAAGTTTAGGTGTATCGGAATCAGGTCCAAATATCATGGTATGGATGGGAAGGGAAATGGTGTAGGGGTTATCCTGAAGGAACAGTATGCCAAGAGAGTTTTTGGAGGTGAAAAGAGTGTCAGATAGAGTGATGTTTAAGAAATTGATGGTGTAATGATGACTGTTGTTAGTGCATATGCTCTGCTAGTTGCATGTGCAATGGATAAGACAGAAAAATTGTGGAGTGAGTTGGATGAAGTGGTGATGACTGTACCCAGGGGTGAGATAGTGGTGATTGGAGCAGATTGCAATGGGCATGTTGGTGAAGGAAATATAGGGGATGCGGACGTGATGGGTAGGTATGGTGTTAAGCAAAGGAATGCAGAAGGTGAGATGGTGGTGGAGTTTGCAAAAAGGATGGACATGGTTGTGGTGAATACATATTTTAACAAGACAGAGGAGCATAGGGTGACATACAAAAGTGGAGGAAGATGCACACAGGTGGATTATCTCCTATGCTGGAGGGCCTGCTTAAAGGAGAATGGAGACTGTAAAGTGCTAACAGGGGAAAGTGTAGTTAGGCAGCATGGCATGTTGGTCTGTGGGATGATATTAGTGATCAGGAAGAGGAGGAGTGTGAGGGCAGCACCCAGAATAAAATGGTGGAAACTGAAAAGGGGTGATTGTGAGGTTGAGTTCATGGAAGAGTTAAGACAGGCAGTGGGTGGCAGTGCAGAGTTACCGAATATCTGGGTAACTACAGCAGAGCTAGTAAGGGAGACAACTAGAAAAGTGCTTGGTGTGACATCTGGACAGAGGAAGGAGGACAAGGAGGCCTGGTGGTTGAATGAGGAAGTATAGGAAAGTATACAGAGAAAAAGGCTGGTGAAGAAGAAGTGGGATTATCAGAGAGATGAAGAAAGTAGACAGGAGTATAAGCAGATGAGGTGCATGTCAAAGAGAGAGGTTGCAAAGGTTAAGGATGAGGCGTATGAAGAGTTGTATGAAAGGTTAGACACTCTGGATGGAGAATAGGACCTGTACCGATTGGCTAGACAGAGAGACCAAGCTAGGAAGGATGTGCAGCAGATAAGGGTGATAAAGGATAATGAGGGAAATGTACTCACAAGCGAGGAAAATGTATTGAGCAGATGGAAAGAGTACTTTGACGGGCTGGTGAATGAAGAGAATGAGAGAGAGAGAGAGAGAGAGAAGGTTGGATGATGTGGGTATCGTGAATCAGGAAGTGCAATGGATTAGAAAGGAGGAAGCAAGGATAGCTATGAAGAGGATTAAGAATGGAAAGGCTGTTGGTCCAGATGACAGACCTGTGGAAGCATAGAGGTGTTTAGTAGAAATGGCAGTGGTCTTTTTAACCAGATTGTTTAATGTAATCTTGGAAAGTGAGAGGATGTATGAGGAGTGGAGAAAAAGTGTTTGGGTACCAATTATAAGAATAAGGGTGATATACAGAGCTGTAGTAACTACAGAGGGATAACATTGATCAGTCACAGCATGAAGTTATGGGAAAGAGTAGTGGAAGCTAGGTTAAGAAGGGAGGTGAGGATTAGTGATCAGCAGTATGGTTTCTTGCCAGGAAAGAGCAGTACAGATGCGATGTTTGCTCTGAGATTGTTGATGGAGAAGTACAGAGCAGGTCGTAAGGGGTTGTTTTGTGTCTTTATGGAT
The DNA here is from genome assembly GCF_019279795.1 of Protopterus annectens. Taxonomy (NCBI): domain Eukaryota; kingdom Metazoa; phylum Chordata; order Ceratodontiformes; family Protopteridae; genus Protopterus; species Protopterus annectens. The sequence continues at coordinate 324,419,180 of NC_056726.1, read as the reverse complement.
TAGAGAAAGCATATGACAGGGTGCCTAGAGAGGGGTTGTGGCATTGTATGAAAAACTCAGGAGTGGCAGAGGAATCTGTAAGACTTCTACACGATATGTACAAGGGTAGTGTGACAGGGGTGAGTTCTGCAGTGGGAGTGACAGGTGCATTTAAAGGGTTGGTGGGATTACATCAGGGATCAGATCTGAGCACTTTCCTATTTGCAGTGGTGATGGATAGGTTGACAGACAAGATCAGACAGGAGTCCCCATTGACTGTGATGTATGCAGATGCCATTGTGATCTGTAGTGAGAGTAGAGAACAGGTTGAGGAGACCCTAGAGAGGTGGAGATATCCTCTAGAGAGGGGAGGAATGATGGTCAGTAGGACTAAGACAGAATATATGTGTGTGAATGGGAGGGAGGATAGAGGAATGGTGAGGATGTAGGGAGTAGAGTTTGCAAAGGTGAATGAGTTTAAATACTTGGGAACAACAGTTCAGACTAATGACGAGTTTAGGGGAGAGGTGAAGAAGAGAGTACAGGCAGGATGGGGAGGGTAGAGAAGAGTGTCAGGAGTGATTTGTGACAGATGAGTACCATTAAGAGTGAGAGGGAAGGTCTACAAGACAGTAGTGAGGCCAGCTATGTTATATGAGTTGGAGACAGTGGCACTGACAAAAAGTCAGGAGTCAGAGCTGGGTGTGGCACAGTTAAAGATTTGCACTGGGTGTGATGAGGGTATACAGGATTAGGAATTTGTATGTTAGAGGGTCAGCCCAGGTTGAACGGTTTGGAGACTAAACCAGAAAGTAGTGGGATTATTTTGTTTTGGACATGTGCTGAGGAGGGATGCTGAGTATATTGGGAAAAGGATGGTAAGGATGAAGCTGCCAGGTAAGAGGAAAAGAGAAAGGCCTAAGATAAAAAGGTATATGGTTGTGATGTTAGAGGACATGCAGGTGGTTGGTGTGACAGAGCAAGATGCAGAGGACAGTAAGAAATGGAGACAGATGAGGTGCATGTCAAAGAGAGAGGTTGCAAAGGTTAAGGACGGACAGAGACTGAGATGTCATAATGTCAGTCTTGAGAGGTTGCCAATGATTTTCCAGACATAACACAACTCTATGAGTAAATGACTACAAATACAAGACACACATATGGTCAGCGTGCATAACACTGGACAGTTGAATGATATGAGCTCAGTATATCACATGCAGTTCAACACACACATTTGCAACAGTATATCACTATGCAAATACCCTGTATAGGTCTCTCACATTTCTGTGACAGACATATATCATAGTTGTATTCACAATTAACATATGGATATCTACAATATCCCAGTAGCTGGCCTAGCAGTGTCACAGTCAGTATTGTTCAACACACACTCCAGTAGTAGTCATATGTGAGCCATCCTTTCCTGGGGTGAATCAAAGGCCTGAGCTGTGATCTATGTCACTGCAGACAGACCCAGATGCTATGGCCATAGGATCAGATCAGCAATATATCAGTACAGCAAGTCTTGTTGAGACATATTTGTTGAACATCCTATTTCCCATTATTACATGCCCCCTACTGCATTCCATTACATGCTTACTTGTTTGACATACCTTTTTTTTTCAAGTATGGTTGGTTGATTCCAATATGTGTGTTTGGTTGCTTTGTCTGTTTGTCTGTCTCTCTCTCTCACTCTCTCTCTCTCTCTGTCCCAGATGTGGGGTGTACATTTGTTTTGCATATGCAGCATCTTGCCTTCTCTAGGTAATGCTCATGAGCAGCTGATGGCTTGTGCACCATTTGGTGTCCCCACTTGCTAATTGCATGCAGAACAGCTGTGGTGTTATTCCTATAGCCAATGGCATGGAAAAAGACTCCTGTAATTGAGTACTTCATGTGGGCTTTGCCCCTTTTCCTTGCCTGTGAGGAGGACTTCATAGAGGTCTGTGAACAACAGCATCACAGAGGGTAGTGGGAAATACCTCTTAAAACAAAAACTGCGGAGGCAGCCCAACAAACTGGGGGCGAATGTTCCAGATATAGGGACAGAATGTAAATATTGCTTTTATACAGTTGAATTAATGCTAGTTTAACAGGGTTTGTGTGGACATGGCTTTTCTGTGTGATTTTAAGTCTGACAGTGTTATGTTGTTGACATAACTCTCAACTGTAGGGCTATCCACAGAATGGCCAGATTTTGAACACTCATATTTGGTGTGTTCCTCAGACATTTTTTGTCTTTGGAAAATCAGTAGCATACTGTGGGGATTGCAGTCAGTAAATTGTATCATCCATTTATGTTTCTGACATCATATCCCTCAGAAAAGATATGTTACAACAAACCCTGTTACACCAGCAACTGTCTCAGTTTATAACAGCAATATTTCACATATGCTCCTGTTTTGGGGCCTCAGTCCCCCAAGTATGTCAGGCTTTGCCGAGATGTCATACAGTAAAAGGTTGATAGCTAGGGTACATCATTATTTAGTGCCTTCATTCCTGATACCATCCCAGTGATGTATCAGAATGCCAGAAATGTTATGTGTAAGAGGCCTTATATATGAGGACAAAGCCTGGACATTCTGTGGGACTCTGAACAGTTGAGAGGTCTGTGTATTTTTGGCGACTGTTGACAGACTGTCAGGATTGTGCAGCAGTGTAGTGTGTCAATGTTATGTGGCCTGTGTATGGAGGGGGTAAGATGTATGTGTTATGGGTCCTTTTCTATCTGCCTGTGCATGCTGCTCCAGTTTCTGGTTGTCTATTGGCTGTATATGTTTGTAGGGGCAGACTGAGACATGAAACATACCATGGCCAGGTGTCATGCTGCACTGTGAATTGGGCCAGTATATGTAGGGGTAGTCTGTGAGTGGCAAAAATGTTGAGATGTTTTGGTTCACACAGTCCTTATACTGTACTCTTCATTTGGCTTAGCGGTATGTCATTGTGACTGTGGTGGAATTGGTTGTGGGTATGCACTTTCACACTGGTGTCTGTTTTTCAGTGCTGTTACAGCCTTGTAGTGCCAGATATATTTGCAAATTCATGTGTAATTCCCCATAGCAGATTTGGGTTAGTGTTTTGTCAGTCTGACTGTAGTTTGGACATTGCTTGGTGACATGCTTAGCAGTTGAGTGTAGTTTCCCTAATGTGATGTTATGTCCAGATATTTGTAGGATGTACTGTTGCCTGGCTCCCATACGTCTTGTGTATTTCTGACACATCAGTGGGATGATGTGAGGATTTAAGTCACTAACTAGTGAGAAGTAATTGAGTGTTGGACTTGTGCTATTTCAGTCAATATATCTTAGGACAGACAGGAGGGTGTTACTGCAGCAACTGTGTCAGCTTATCTACTACAGTATTTCAGATATGTCCCTATTTTCATGGGTTTCTCCCCCCACTTTGTCAGGGTTGGTCAAGATTCATTGCACTAAGGGTTTTTGAGCCTACCTCTCGACTGGGCAGATTGTTTCAGAATGTTCAGGTTTCTTGCTCATATTAATGGTCTGTTCCACCAATTCATTATTTTATATCCCTGGTAAATCACTGTGATGGTCTGGGGATTTCTGTCAGTAAATGATGACATACATTTCAGTTTCAGAACTCACATCCTTCAGAATAAGTATGCTGAAACAAACCCTGTCACTCTGGTAACATTCTACATTTATAAGAACAATATTCAAAATATGTCCCTAGGTTTGGCCCATTGTCCCCACATTTGGACAGCCTTTGGCCAGATTTCTTGCACTAAGAGGTTGAGAGGTATGGTTCTGATGTATGACTCCACTACATGTTTTATACATATCTATATATATATATATATATATATATATATATATATAGGGACTATATTACATTATCGAATCTGATATTGTCGACACAACAATAGTGAAAGCTAAGAATATCGAACGTGTAAACAGATATCTCCGTAAGGGGAGATTTCCATTTACTGCAATGTAGTGCGGTCTTGGAGTTGGTATATTTAAGTAGTGGGGGTGTGGGGGGGTGCAGTGGGGCTTGGCTCCCTGCCTACACCCTTTAGTTTTTCTTTTTTTTTTTTTTTGAATTTATTTTTATGAACATTTGATGTTTTAATAGTTCGATCAATAAAGGTCGACCTTTAGTGATTCGAACTATTAAAATCTCGATGTTCTAATATAGACCAATATATATATATATATATATATATATATATATATATATATATATACACACACATATACATACATATATATATATATATATATATATATATATATGTATATATATATATATATATATATATATATATATATATATATATATATATATATATGAGTGTGTGTGTGTGTGTGTGTGTGTGTGTGTGTATTTTGTATCTATATATCTATTTATATTATGTATATATTTTTCCATATATATGCATCTCCATACATATATACATGTATATATATATATATATATATATATATATATATATATATATAAAACCTGACTTATTCTACAGAATCTTTTCCCTACTGTTGAATGATTCTACTGCATGATATGTTTGAAAAACATCAGCAATCCTTACGACTCAAATGGTGTAGTGGTACATTACTCTGACTATGGTGTACAGGGCTGGGTCCGTGACTTGGCAGGCCTGATTACTTTGTTACTAAGCAGAAAAGTGGCTGATGGGAGCAGAGTGATTAAGGCAGTTGTAAGCGGGTTTACGAGGGTTTGCGTGACGCTAAGTGATGCCAACACATGGTTAAACGTACAGATGCTTAATCTGTGTTGACTTCACTTAGCATCTCGAAAACTCACTTACGTCCACTTACTCACACTTATACCCGTGTTAATTTCTTTAAAAGAAAAGAAAAATGGGTGATAGGAAAGTGATGAAAAAGGGGCACGCAGTGGGAAAAACAATATGAAAGATAGCTAAAGATGTGCAGGACGGGTGTAGTGAAGGTCCATAGTTTTCAATTTCTTATACAGCAACAGCTGTGCATTTGTACAGAATTTGGAGGTGAATTTGGACACTCAAACCCCAGAGAGAGGGGTGAGGACAACAGAAATGTGTTGTCAAGCTAATCGGATCAGATTATATCTGTCCAGTGGACATGTGTGCGAAATGGACAGCTATGTATGGGGCGATTTTTTTTTTTTTGGGACAGATGCCCTTTTCTTTTTTTAAGGTGAGAGAGGGATGTTGGGGAAGAATTGTAGGTATGTCCGGGGAGTTAGGTCGGGTAGGGAGACAGACAAGACAGATGAGACAGCAGACAGCAGTGGGATATGACACATGAGGGGGGTAAACACATTTGATGGGGAGGTTGGCTGGGAATCCAAAGCCCATTGGCTCCCATATGGCTGCAGTGGGACTGAGATCCCCACCCATGGGCAGTCACCATTGTACCTTCACAGCCCCAAAGGTGTCTGTGCTGGTCGAGGTGCACCAAGCAGCCCTCAATCTGACACAGCTGCTCTCCAAACTTGGATCGAAGGGTGCTGCACACCAAAGCCCAGACCTGACTGTGGGTGATGACATCCTGTGTGCGCCTACTCTGGCAGATGGAATGGGCCCCGTCCCCTGCAGTGGTTCCACCCGAAGGTGGTGCAGGACCAGCAGATGAGGGAGATCTGGGTTGGGTCCCAGATGTTCTGGGGCTCGGTGCCACAGCCAGATGAGGTGGGACAGGTGGATCCACTGGGATCTGCCTTCCCAAATGTGCTATGGTGTTGAGGTTTTACAAAACATGTTAGTCACTACCAATACATTTCAAGATTAGTTATAGCAGCATGCATGGGTGTTCCAATTAACCCCATAAAACAGATTTGAAACAGTTGCATAACAAACAGAGCACATGCATAAATGGAACAACAGTATGCATTGTAACAGCATGCCTGTAACATTGACGGCAACAGGCCACCAACAATGGAATTTGAACAGGATATGTTAACATGCAAGCAATCAAGCATATTAACAATAATATAACACAAGTTCCAACATTGGGTTTGAGCAAAAACAACATACCCATAGTATATGAGTAATAGGGGGAGACAGAAAATCCATTAACAAATGTTTATGCTTCTATTTTCCACAACGATACTGCTCAATACTCTATGGGTCTGCCCTCACTTTACATCTATCTATGGCCATAGCTGCTGTAGTACAAACATACCTATTAAACTGTCAGCCTGGAATGGTATGAGGCAAACTGAGACAACTCTGGGTACATGACTAGAGGGGACTCGTACATGTCAGGGTTACATATCTTTCACAGGAGGAGTACTGTGAGCTGCTGTTATGTGAGTGTGCTACAGGCATACATCAACTCGTTTCCTATCTGTGTCCAGGATTATTTGCAGCAGTGTCTACTAGCTGTGACAGCATGACACTTGAGAGACATGTATCAGAAACATACCTCTCAACCTCTTTGAGCATGAGATCTGGACAAAGCCATACATAAGAGTGTAACAAAGGCCCATAAATATGGACAGTTTTTAGATATTGCTCTTACAAGCTTAGAAAGTTGATAAAATAATAGGTTTTACATTTGCATGCCTTTTCTGATGGATATGATATCTGACACTTGTATGTCTATCATTATTTTCTAACTTCACTCTATAATGGTTTGCCACTGATTTGCCATGACTCCTCTACTTTATGTAAAATGGACCACAAATCTGAGACAATTATCTAGATATTTAGTGAATATCTGTACAGCTGAGCAGTATGATTCAGGAAGAGTGCATATTGTATGTACCTACCCTACTGCAGGCTTGCAGGCATGTGGTGGGACAATTGAACAGTTGCACACAGTTTATTAGTATACCCTTCATAAAGCTACTGGCAACATTTACTTACCTGTAAAACCTGTGGGGAAAATATTTGTTAACACTACCTGTTTTTACATCTATTCCTGATGCCTTCTGTGTAGATATGCACACATCTTTGTGCAACTCCCTGGATATGAACTGTGTCTAGGTGTGCAAATGTAACAACTAAGCTACTCCTCATCACACTGAGCTACTGGGAAACTGCTGTTTTTTGTTTCAATGGTTTCCAACTAATAGTCTCTTGGTTAGACAGTCTGAACTTGTAATTCTGTGATGCATGCATGACAGATAGTTATTGTACTGTGCATTACTTGTTTGGATTACTACAGCCTGGAAAGCAAAGGTTAACACAAGCCATTGCTGCATGATACACACATTGATACTTGACATATTACTATTCAGAGTTCAGAGCTTAATGCAGTATATATTTCACATTTCATTTATATCTCGTTTTACAGCTACACCATCTACAGTTTCTCCTAACAGCTGGTTCACAGATGCATCTGAATTAATGTATGCTGACACAGCCATATTTGCTGTGAAGAACATTCTATATATGTCTACAAAAATATACCAGAAAAAACACAACCGTTTGTTTTAAAGGTCTTTATTGTACTTCAATATTCGTCAGTCATACTTTTTTATTTATTCAGTTCACACAGTAACAATTTACCTACTAGCAGTAAGCAATGTACTCCTTCTTAGCTATTTTTACAAAATACTGCAAAATAGATTTTAACTCACCAGCCTGTCGGTGCAGCTTCAGCAGTCTGTCGCCATGGAACCATGTTACTAGCCCTCTCTGTGCAGCTGTAGGGGAGGAAAAACACACATTATGCATATATGTCTATCACATTCTCAGGCTAGTATTTGCTACAAACTACTTGATAGTGATACTTACACACTACTGGAGCATTCTGGGCCCATCCATCTTGGATCCACTGGTCCAAGAGAATCCCCTTCCTATGCTTTAGGTTGGCATAGTGATGCTGTACCTGTTCACCAGTCCCGGGGATGCCAGTAGCACTTGTGTGGTCACGTGCCAGATGGTCCCAGGCCTCTGCTTTGTATTGGGAGCCCTGGTATTGGCCCTCATGGTTTTTAACTAGGAGTCCAGCCACGATCCTGGACTCCCGAATGCTCCAGCGTTGCGCCCAAAAGCACACTCCCTCTCCTACACCAGCCATTGTATCTGCACAGATAGACTATAACAGGTTATGGCTGTATTCCTGCCTGTGCCATTTAAATAGTGCAATATTCCCACCCTTTGCTGTCATTAGACCATTTTGAAAAGGTTAAGCTCTGCTAAGCAGTGTTCAAATCCACTAAGCCAGTTTTAACACTGCTTAAAGGGGAAGTCATTGAGCAGTGTTTAACTGTGTGAAAATCCACTTAGCTGAGCCACCTGCTGCTTAGCATTCACGTCTTAGCAATGGTTATACTTGCTAAGCATAGGTGAGCATTGCTAACCATTGCTCACTTTTAATTTTTTAAATATATCAAAGGACTGATTTAATTTAAGTGTATATGATATACTTTACATGACATCCCTCTATGTGCTTTCCTTACATTGGCAAGGGCTGTGACTATACTGTATGGGGCACTCATGTGTACATAGGTGGTTTCACATGTTATAAGCATTCGTGCTTACATTGTACACCAGCTACACTTCCCTGGTTGACAAAAACAATTGCTACATAATTTAAGTTTACAAAAATATTTTTAACACTACTTTCCCATATAAAATTAAGTTGTTTGTCTTGGTACTAATGCCTGCATATAAATGCCAGGATTCAAACCACTACACTATTTTAGCTTGGAAATCTCACTTATATATCTGTATTTATCTCCTATGGGATGTTTAAGCTATGGTAGCTGGAGGGCCATAAGATGCACACCTGCTTAGCTGTGCTTAAACATTCCTTAGCCTAGAAAAAAATGTATAATATTATTATTATATTATTATGTTATTTAAGTTAGTATTGTTATGTTCTGACAAGTCATTGAGGACTGCAATTGGGAAATAATGGCATACATTTGCCTTTCAGGTTCTATCCTTCAGAGATTCCTGCTAATGCATATCCTGTTTTCTATCAACTTTCTAAGTGTGTGAGGGCAATTTTTCAGAAGTGTCCCTATTTTATTGCTTTCCCCCCATTATTTGTGCCTTTGTCCACATAAACTGCTGTCAGAGAATATTGGCATACATTTGCTTTCAGACTTCTATCCTTCAGTAATTCATGCTAATGCATGACTTGTTTTCTATCAACTTTCTAAGTTTGTGAAGGCAATATGTGTGATGTGTCCCTTTTCAGGTATTTATCCCCCATTATTTGTGCATTTGGACACATTTTCTGCTTTAGCAGGTTGCGGAGGTGTCATATGGTACTTTTACAATGTAGGGGGTATGTCACAGAACCTATCACACACCCCCTGCATTGCTTTCCTGATGTGTGTATTTCAGTGTCTGTGGATACCAAAATGATCATTTATTTCATTTCGGTGTCCGCGGACACTGAAGTACTGGGATAATATTAGAGTAATTGTCTAATATTATGCCAGATCCTATTAGAAAGTGCCGTACGGCACTTTCTGAGTGCAGGGGGCATGTTCAATGTCCATGCACTACTTGAACATGCCCCCTGTACTCGTTCATGGTTCCTGTCCATGTAGGTTGAAGAGCAGCTCACTTTCATGAATATGCAAGGGACACTGCTGTGCTATACAGACACGAGCCACTCCATTCAGGAATAGTGCTATTCCTGCATGGAGTTTATTGAAGCCTAGGGATTGTCTTCCTTTCCAGAAGCTTTCTTTTTGCAATTTCTTCCCTATATTCTTCCCTTGTAAGCCCTGTTGAATTTCCGACTCCACTTTCTTAGCGGTGACTTCTTCTATTTATCCTAACACTGCTATTTTTCAACAGTGCCTCACTGCTTTGACACATCTTTGCTGTAATGTTAGTTCCCTCATCTTACTGAATCTTGTTCTGGAATCCCTATTTTCTTCCATAGTCCTATATCCTCTGTCTGTCAGTGTTGCTTGCCATCTTTCATTCCTGTGTGTAACAAGAGCAACTCCAACCTCCTCACAGTCCACTGCTTCTCTTTGATGTACCCTGATAGGATTTTGCATTGATCTAAGCTACCTCCTATTTCTATGTATTTATACTACCAATGTCCTCACATTCCATATGGCTACTTACTTTCGTTATCAGGTAGGATCATCTTCCTGAAAACCTTATACCTGCTCATCCCACACCAAATCTTACCTACTTATCCCATTTCTCCTGGATTCAAACTTCCTATCCCAGTCTTATTAATTACTTTATTGATGATATCTGAACCCAAATACTGATGTATCCATTAATTGTGCGTATAAAGTGTCAGTGGCAGTTAAATCCGTATTTTTTCCCTTAACATTCTGGCATATGATATGTTTGTAAATTTTGGTCTAACCCCTTACTATATTTCTGCTCCCTAGCCATACTAATCCTGCTGAATATCTATGAGTCTGAAAGCCCTTTGTTGTCAGTTTTTCCTGAGAGGTAAGTCAGAATTGTAAGATGCTTCTTTATACATTAACACTGAATTTTCTAGATGTTTCTTTTCTGATCCTTACCATACTACTGCTGCTATGTGTGAGTTTGTCATTCCACTGATGATCAGTTTGTCCCCACCACAAAAGAGAGTCTAAAGTGGCAGACATGATCTTTCAAACACTATAAGTAGAGTTATTTGGTGTAAATAGCTATGTCTTCCCCTGTACTAGTCTGACACCACCTTCTAAAGAGACAAGAGGAAGGCTCGATGACAGGCCAGCACTTCATTTCTGCAAAGGCCTTCAGTGAGACCCGCTTCCCAATGAGATCTTCTACTTTCAACATGTGCCTTAGTCTCTATAGGATATGCCAAAGGCAGAAGCACTGGATGGAACATCATCTCCTTAATGAAGTCCCAAAGAGAAAGCCTCTTAAGTCTATTGCCTTGTGAGTTTTCTGACACCTAAGCTAATATTTCAGGATATCACTGGTTATATAGGAAGATGTCTTAAGTCTACATCTTTGGATGTTCATCCATCTTTGTTTATGAAATATTAATAAAAAAAATCCTGAAATTATGCACATGTTCATAAACCAACATAACAGCAATAAAAACATTGTCATATATTTATAGCTATATGTAAGGTGTCCGTGGCAATTTTGTTTAGCAAGTCTTAGCTTTTTGCATTATATATTTAAATGCTAATTTGATTAGTCTGTTTATTTAATAAAATGAAAAAAAAAATGAATACCAAATGTCATCCTCTGGATGAGTAAGAGAAATGGGAGTAATAAGAACACTTATAAAACTTGTAAAACAGACAGTGACTGAAACATGCCAAATTAAATTTACAGCAAAAACAAATTATGTCATGAGTCACACTGGTGGCATAGACAAAGCCCTGACCATGGCCCAACCAACATGGGTTTGAGTGATGGCTCAGGTGACTGAAGAAATGGCAGGGAGGAGTGGATTTTCCCATCTTAGGGGGTAGCCCGTGGGCATTCCGCACACAGTGATTTCTGATGGAGGCTGCAGACATAAAAGGGGGAGGTGGACCAAGGAAGAATTAGGGTTGGGACACTGAATGAGCTGCTGTGCAGGCAGGGCAATATGTTATCATTTCCCCACTGCACCCCACCTGCCTTCAGCAAGAAACCAATGGGATGTCAGGGTGATTGGGGGTGTATGGGCATAATAAAGAAAAAAAAAACACTGACAGATGGTATGATGACCAGGAGCAGCCCCTTCCATCAGCACACACCGACCGAACCCACTAACCACCAGTGCCCGAGGTAGCCAATCCCCTCATTCAAGCCTAGTTATGTATCCGATCGGCATTTCTTGGATCTTCTACTAATTCTTCTACTTCCTCTTGTTTCCTCTTTCTCTTCCTTGTTTTTCTTTGTCTTCTGCTTGTTCTTCAGCTATATCCCCTTGCGCATTATTTTACCTCATTTGAATAACCGCTCTTTTTACAGCTTCAGTCATAGTAATATCATGTTTAGACTTTGACAGGAATTGCTCTTTTTTTAAGGGCTTCATAGAATTCTTCTTAATAGAATGGCAAAGGATGATGATGTCTAGGAAGAAAATGAACGAAGAATAAATATCAACAGAGGTCATGTTGAATTCCTTGTCCAGGTGCACAAAACCCACTATAAGCAGAGCAAGAGGAAGAAGAGGTCTAGGCATAGAAGATTTAGTAAAAACACAATTCCCACAAAGACAGAAATAATTTTGTGTGTGTGTGTGTGTGTGTGTGTGTGTGTGTGTGTGTGTGTGTGTGTGTGTGTGTGTGTAAGTATAAACATAAAAAATATAAAAAATACTACTATGATATTGAAGATGGGTACATGTCAGTTGCAAATAAGCATTTGTAATATTTACAAGGGCCAAATATACTTTGATCTTCGGTACAGTATATACAACATATTGTTACATTATCACATCAAAAATAAGAATAGCAATACAGTTGCATAGCATTATTATGCTGTGGCCTAATATATAAGACATTAGTCTCCTAAGCCAGGGAATTTGGGTTCAAGCAGATGTGTAGCTAGGGTGAGGCAAAGAGGGCAGCTGACTCCAGCTACATGACTGTAATATGCATATCAGTTTTCAGAGCATTTAAAAGTATTACTGGCATTTAGAAGACAGTGCCAGTACTGCAGGTTCAGTCAGCGCTGAAGCAATTAGCACTCCTTGTTTCGATTAAGCTGTAACAGCTGATTGCAACAAATAAACCAAGCAGTTTGCTACCTCTGCTTTTTTTTTTTCTTTTTTGGCTCCTCAACTTGCAGTTGAGGAAGCACCAGATAAGGGCACACAATAGATACCTACAACTATGGCTAAAGTCCCATCTGGGTGTGAAATAATATTAACAGGCTGCAGTGGCTTAATGGCTGAGCAACTAGTCTCTAGTCCCATTTGTGGTGATATAGCCTTGATAGAAGCAGAACTTCTTTGCAACACACACACACACACACACACACACACACACATACACACATTTATATATATATATATATATATATATATATATATATATATATATATATATATATATAGGTTCATAGGTTCATAGCTGTGTACTAGGCTAATGGCCCTGGGGCCTTGACAAGCCTAGCCATAGGCATAGTGCCAGCTGACCTTAGTTCCCAGTCCCTCTGTCTAGTAGAGTCACTGGAGTTATCCCCGGGATGAATTTTCTGTTTCCCATCTACTCATCAAGATTTCTCTTGAAGAAAGTCAGTGAGGTGCTCTGCTTGACATGTATGGGAAGTCTGTTCCATAGGATGGGCAGTCTCTGGGTTATGAACCTGTCCCTCCAGCATGTTTTGTTAATTGTGATAATGAGCTTGAGGTCTCTGGAGCGTGTGGTGTGGAGGGATTGGGATTTCTTTAGATGTAGCATTTCTAATAGAGCTGGGTCAGACATGGCTTTGTAAGTCAAGCAGAGATCGCCTCTAAGTATGCGATATGAGACAGAATAGTTGGAGTTTTTTTGAGTCTGTCCATATAGGAAAAGGATAAGTGTTTAAGGCCTAGGATCCTCTTTGTGAGGTACTTTTGCAGCCTCTCCAGTTGTTGCAGGTGTCTATTGAGGTACATGCCAAATGGGGAATTGTACTCAATGAATGGCCTAATGAGGGAAGAGTAGAGGCAGACAATGACCTCTTTCTTCCTGGATGCAAAACCCTTAGTAATGAGATATGCCAATTTGCAACCCAACTAGTGATATAGGGGTTGATGCCAAGCTTAGTGAGTTTTTCTATGATTCCTGAGTGGGGAATGGTATCAAAAGCCTTGGCCAGATCAATGTAGGCTGTATGAACCACCTTGCCTTCAACCACAGCTCTGGTGACTGACTCAAAGAAGTCGATCAAGTTGAGCAGGCATGATCTACTCTTCACAAAGCCAAACTGTGTGGGATCCAGAGTTTGGAGATTCCCTATATCCTTGTTTATTACTTCCATGATAATGCATTCCATAGCTTTGCATATCAGACTCACCAGGATAGTTCCCAGGGTCTGTAGTCACTCCTCCTTTGTAGAGAGGGATGACAGTAGCAGTGCACCATTTGGTAGGGACAAAGCCTGAGGTGAGGCTGTGATTGAACAGGGCACACTGGTGAGGTGCCAGATCACTCTGTAGCTCATGTGGAATACAACCAGGGATATTGTCATGTCCCACATAAGCTGTATTCTTGGCCTTGGACAGTGTTGTTTTAACCTGTGCAACAGTAATACTGGGTGCCTGGCAATCTACTGGTATTGTGTTTTGTCCTTGGGGGGTAAAGCTGACACTGAGTCTGTCGAACAGTATACTGGCAATATCTGCTGGCTCAGTATAGGAGGTACCATTGTGCAGTATCTCAGTGCAAATCTGGATATTGTCATGGAGATTCGTTTTGTAACTATAGAAGGCCTTGTGGTTGTCTTTACTATCTGCTGCAATTCTATTTTCATAGCTACTATTGGAAGATTTGATGAGGTATCTCAACTTTTTGCTGAGGCTGATAAGGGAGTTTTTCCAGTATTGGGACTTCACCTTATTCCACATTAGTTTCCGCCTTCTGTTTTAGAGTTTGTTTACGGCAGGGGACCACGAGATTGCTTCCTTTTTTTGGAGGAGAGCATCTTGCTTCTATTGGGTATGGTGAGATCCATGCATTTGTGTATGTGTTTGTACAGTGCATTGGTGTAGGATTCTGCAGTCACGCAACTATTCTCCATTTGCATGGGTGACGTGAAGTTAGCCACCTCTGTTTTTAGGAGCCCAAAGTTAGCTTTGGAGAAGTTTTTCATGGTGGTTACCTTTGCGAGGGGGGGTGGATTTCCAAGGTGATTAGTTTGTGGTCGGATCTAACCAGGGAGGGGCTGACTATTGGTGTAGATCAATGGTCGCACATGTTAGTAATGACCAGCTCAAGGCTGTTGCTACCTCTACTGGGGTTAAGAACGAGCTGGTCCAGGGCATTGGAATTAATGAACTTCAAGAAACGTTGGCCAAGTGTATTGGTACATGAGTAGTTTACCCAGTTAATGGAGGGGTAGTTGAAGGGGCCTAGTAAGAGAGTGTTAGGTTGGACCCTAATATTCTCTAGGGTGCTTAGGAACGTGGAGTGCGAGTCTTGGGACATGGTTGGGGCCTATAGCAGGCTATGACCTGAATCATTGTCTTACCCAATGTTAGCTGCACCTGAAGTATCTCTGATGGGTTATGTTGGGCTACCAATCTGGAGGTGTGAGCATCCTTTATGAATATGGAAAAAACACCACCTTTGGAGCTTCAGTCCAAATTCTGGGGCCAAAAGGTGTGGAATGAGTTATAGCCTGGTAGTGAAGGGGTGCTTTCTGCTTCCTTGAACCAGGTCTCTGTTGCAGCACAAATGTCGATGTTCTGCATTTTAAGGAGTGCTTCAAGCAAGTGCATTTTGGGATTTTGACTTCTAGCGTTGAGCAGCATGACCTTCAGATTGCACTTGTTTGTAGCTGTTATGGTGGTAATTTGGTCTTTGGAACACCCCTAGAAAAGGCACTATAGGGGTTGGCGAGAGCCTTGGCCAGTATCCAGAAGCCCAGGGGTGACAGATGCAGGCCATCTCTGGCAAAGCATCAAGGTCTGTCAGTCATGTCATCCCAGGTAGACAGATACTGGATCCCCTTAGAATGACAGCAGAAACTTAGCCAATTGTTGAAATCAATCGGTTTCTGCTTGTACTGTGGTATCATTCTGGGTAATTGTAGGATGCTGCACAGTGTCTCTTTTCATGTAGTCCAGGGAGGTATGTCTCAGGTCATTCACACCTACATGTACAATGACAGAGTCATATTTGTACGAGTTGTTGAGGGACCTGAGTGTGTGCATTATGTGGTGGATCCTGGCACCTGACAGGCAGCTGACTGTTACTTTCTCCTTATTCAACCTAGTGAGTGGAACATCAGTGTGCCTCACTATCGAGTCACCTATGACTAGTGTGTTGGGCATGCTGTTTTGCCTTAGGGGCTTTGGTTGAGTGGAACACTGTTTAGGGAAGTTATGTGTCTTGTGATTAGTGTTGTGTTGTGCTGGCTGAGTGTGTTTCTGCCTTGGAGGTCTCTGCTTGGGTAGATTATTATTGAGAGCCCCTGCGAAGGTGTGTGTGTGGTTTGTGTTATTATGCAAAGGTAGTGCTGGTGTGTGTTCTGGAGGGCTATATGTTCCATGTATATATATATATATATATATATATATATATATATATATATATATATATATATATATATATATATATATATATATATATATACACACACACACACACACACACACACACACACACGCACACATCTATATATTATTACATATTGTACATTGCATATCACACACATGGCAGTTCTTTTCCAATAGCTTTGGATTCCTTTACTGGTTCAATAACAGCCCTTTACATTCAGCAGTTTCCAGAAACAAGCATGAAAGGACATGCAAACAAAAAAATGACACAAATGTTTGCAGCCCATGTCAAAGCATGCTAGCAAATGCTGGCCCAGTTAATTTCCAAATGAATACCTTCAAGATCCAAGCATTTCATCCTACCAGTGACCTCTTCCCTTCTCAGAACCATCATTAAATATATTGCTCCCTGTAGTATGCACAAATACAAGTATATTGCTCAGATAGAAAGGCCACAAAGATATCTAACCAAGAAAATCAGATGCCATAAATCCCTTAACTATAGTAAATTAGCATGACTCTCCTTATAGATAGTAGCCTGTCATCTGTGCCAAGGTGACCTGTGTCTCAGTTTTTATTCCATGAACAATTGAAATCTATTTGACTTCCTATTTCTTCATAAAGTCAACAGGTCTCTACATGTCTGCACTAAGAACCTACATCTACACCAAAAAATAAACAAGACTCATGGGAAGATGAGGTTTATAACTGAAAATATTCCAAGATAATGGATTACATTACCACTATAGGTCAAGTAATGTACTGTTTTGGCTACCTTTAAGTCCAGTGTTGATGCCTAGATGCATACAGCCCTGCTCAATTTGGGAGGTGAGCACCATTATATGTTTCAGAAAGGTTACAAGAACATTTAAGTATATCAACGTAAAGGTGTATATGGCTAGGCATCTTATGGTTCCTATGATCTCTTGTCCTGTATTGCTTATGTGTTCCCATGTTCGTACAATAACACAACTTCAGGACATTGTCGCATGCAATAAATAAAGTATTGCTGTTCTATTTATATCTGCACCATTGGCATGGAGGGATAAAACCCTGACTATTGCCCAGCTGACTCAAGTTTAAATAGTGTCTCATGCCCTTAATGTTGCAGGCAGGGGGATGGGTGTAGCCTATCCTGGTGGATAGGGAATGAGTGTGCCCAAAGTTACATGTATATAGTCTGTTTTCTCTATCGGAGATCAAGGAAACTACCACATGGTGCCTCCTCTAGGACAGCATAGATGTCCTGTTGGTGTCAACCCATTGTAGAAGTGAGCAATGTTGCAGTAGTGATGCTCATTGTAGATCACACCTATTGGTTTTCATAGAGGTGGTTGCAAGGGGTTAGGGCTTAATGATGCACTCTACTGGTTCCCTTACCCCGATGATGGGGAAATTAATGGACTACTTAGGTGACAAGGGGCTGATGGTCAGCAGGCAGTGGGTGCAAAATGAAGCTAAAAATGAAAAACTTGGATGTTCTATTTGGTAAGTGATAAAAATAAATATACAGAACATAACCAGCAACAATGGGTGTATAAGCAGTAACAATAGGTGTACAGCCATTTGCTAAATGAGATATGATGTACCAGAATAAATTCAGAAAAAAGAAAAACAACTTTGGTCAATTAATTTGACATTTATCATTCAGTACAGATAGCAAAGAACAGGCAAAGGAACTAGACCTTTATGAATTAAGAATGCAGCGAGTATGGCATTAAAGTGTGATGTGATCAGGAGGGGAAGTGAAATCAGAATTAGGGGAATGCAAATGACTTGGAAATGGCAAGATTAGAGAGATAGTGGGAATGAGAATACAGGAAGTGATTGAATACAGATGTACCAAGATTATAAATAAGAGATGTTAAAGAACATAAGGGTGGAATGGGGAGATTTGAAGGGGGATAGAGAAAAGTTCACTGGAAAGACAGAAAGAAAAAAGAAAGAAAGAAGAAAAGACAGAGTAGAAAAGTAATTGGAGAGTTGTGACTGGTGATTAGCTAGGTCAAGTAATTCTGTAGCTATATGACCATTTAATAGGTAGGTGAGGCCAGATGGCCTGACTGAAACCTTATTTGGCAGCAAGACGCTTTATGCTTAGAGGACTTTTATACTATTTTTGTTATAGGAACTCAGGAGGTCATATCTTCTTAGCAAATGAAAGATATACTGGTATCTGTGGGGTGAAGTGCCCTTGAGGAGATGTACAGGGTCAGTATCTTAGACAATGTTGGGCTTTTTATGGCATATAATGGACTGTGTGATACTGCTCGTTTGAAGATCAAGTAATCTGGTAAATTAAGCTTGTTTAAAAATCCAGATTACAGAGACTGAGAAGATATACCTGCAGTAAGCAGCCTGTTATAGGCTACCTCATGTTCTTAGGTGTGATTTGTGAAAACATTGGGTCTATGTTTGGCTACCAAAAACAATAAAATGCAAACAGTTAAATCTCGAATGGAAAAGAGCGAAACAAAAAAGCAACAACAAGGACATCATCAAAAGGAAATGCATTGAACAGTCATAGTCAGCCAACATCACAAACAAAACCAAGCAAGATGGAGGGCTGCACCCCCCCCCCCTCACACACACACACACACACACCCAACTATATATACCAACTCCAAGATCTCACTACAGTGGGGAATAGGGCAAATTTAAAAGTTTCCCCTTCAATTACTGTATGCATCATGTTACTTCCTGGTTGTTGGACAACTATGGCCATTCAATTAATTTATTTTTGTTGATGCCTTTGTTCACTGCTTTTTTGTTTCTCTCTTTTCTGTTTGAGATTTAGCCATTCACATTTTATTCTTTTCAGTAGCTGAACATGGACCCAAAATGTTAATTAATGCACTTGAAACATACAGGAGGCTGGGCACCAAGAAAACACAGGCTACATCACAGATGATTGTAAATTCAACATATTGCTTGTCATGCTAATTATTTTTGGAGTGATGGATTTTATATGGAGTTAAAACATGAGCTCATTGTCCAATATGGCCTCAAGAAACTTTGCAGATTTTATAACATCTATGTGTGAGTGATCAATGGCGGTATTAAGCAAGTAAGGAAACATGGTGAATAGGTTGCTGTATTCCCAGAGAGCATGCATTGTGTCTAAAACATGTTTAGGGACAGACCCAACTCAGCCAACCTGTCTTGAATATGGTTAGATGGATACTGATGTACTGATTGCACAAGACAACATAATAAATGCCAGAGAAAGCATATACTGATTAACCAGCATACTGAGTTACTATGACAGCATCACATGTGTCATTGGCAGTGGGTAAACAGAAACAGGCCAAGCTCAGAGCTGTCTGGGACACCCTAGGATTCTATTATCCTATCTGGGAGCCTAATATCTATCTTCAAGGAAGCTGCTGGTCCATTTAGTAGAATGTTTAGATGGACGAATGACCAAAGGCCTGCTTTGTATAAGTTGTCGATTGACAGTAACAAATGACTATCAGATGATAATGAGGAAAATACTGCCACTGTTGTGTCTTTCAGTTATATTAACAAGAACTGTGTGTATACCATGACTAGAACAGAATCTGGACTGACATTAAGACAGGAAGCTGTGAGTGTTGATAGCTAAGTTATCTGGCATCCTGTGCAGTTCCTTGATCTAGTGGCCCCTCAACTCTAAGCTGGAGGTAAAAAAAAAACAGCACTCTTAAATTCAACTACCAAAATAATAATAATAATAATAATAATAATAAAAATAATAATAATAATAATAATAATAATAACAAAAGGGTTTTCTGTTTGCTCAACACCTGTAGCA
Organism: Protopterus annectens; assembly: GCF_019279795.1. NCBI lineage: Eukaryota > Metazoa > Chordata > Ceratodontiformes > Protopteridae > Protopterus > Protopterus annectens. The sequence goes on along the minus strand of NC_056726.1, from coordinate 324,399,338 downwards.
AACTGTTTCCTACAAATGCAACTAGTCAACAAGTGGCTTGCTACATTTGAAATGCTAAACACATACACACACACACACACACACACACACACACACACACACACACACACACACACATATATGAAGCATTTCACACATGACTGAAAATACAGTATTGGTATACACTTCTGAAAGTTAGTGCTGGACTACCACACCCTCAGCATCTGCTGATCACACCCAGTAACACATTGCACCTGGTTGGCCACCTCAATCACCCCAACCTGCTATACCCCACTGATAAACCTGGGAAGGGAGGCATTTTTCTTGTATTATACTAAGAAGACACAGAAAGACTATAGACTGAACATTACTACCTACAACTGAAGGAGTAAAGGGATACTTACCTCCCACTTCCAGAGACTGGCAATATACTCTTCAAGTGAATACTTGTTTAATAGAGCAACAAACAGAAAGAAGATGGATGGAGTAGCCATCTTTAAATTGGGGTAGGAAGAAAACCTTGCAAAGACTTATCTACAACTAAATGAATGAATACATTCAGTCACAGGACCAGCTCAGCAATACACAGCATGGTTTCTGTTGCTTTCCTACTTTGGACACAGTAGAAGAATCTTTGTAGGTTCTGTTCAAGCAGCTTTATTATATACAAACACATCACAATAGAAGTTTACTGACTTTAACTTAAGTAACTTATATACATACTAACTACTGCAATCATACATGCTTACTCTCTGACTGCATTCTCAAAATGGCACTGGGAATAGCAAGTGCCTGGTATTTATATGTGCACGTTCAGTCCTTGATATGATTCTTAAAGATACAGCACATACATTCTGATCTACAGTTTCCATCAGAATGCATTATGCAAACTGTAGTTTTCACCATTACCATAGATATTTACTCAAATATGAAAAAAGGGTTATTGATAAAATGTTATTTTTCTGAGGGTGTGTTTAAGTAGAGATCCAACAGTGTCTGCTTGTAAGACATGGTATAGGCAACTTAGGATGTTGTCAGTGTCCACTGATCCTGTGTTTTTAGCCTTAGAAAGTGCACAGATGAGCTGCTCTCCTGAGAAGATAAACTGAGTAATGTTTGTATATATACATTGGCTGATGGCCAGTGGAGACAGGGGGTTGAATTGTGAGGCAAACTCTCAGCTAGCAGATTGTATATTTTCTCCAGTTGAGTATAGCTGTTGGCATCGACAAACAGCTCTGCACTTAGTTGTGTATTCCCCTGAACATTTCACATTTATTTAAGCAGATGATTTGTGACAACACTTCCAAACACATCTTTGGTCATGCATCACATGCCACACAGTGGTATTGTTCATACAACTCTACCAATGTCATGTAATTACATCAATTGCACAATATATGCCTGCATGTTTTTCATTGGAAAGTTGTGTTTCAGAAGCCTGATAACACATAAGGACACATTACAAATGAGTTAGTTGCGGCTCGTGTAGAGCATTTACTGACACAAATCCTGATAGCCACGCAATGGTGCTGGTGACCATCTCAATAATCCTTGGGAATAGCAACAGAATCGTACAGGCAATGAATTCCACAAGGTTGCAATTGAATCAAAACATGTGATATTTTTGTGTATATCACAGCATTACAGCATGTGGATGAAACAAAACTTATGCGCCCATGTAATTGGTATGAATTTATATTGAGGTATGTCACAGAACATTTAATGGTGGTAGGTATAGACATACACACCTGTGCCATACTGCAAGTATGACTGTAATCGTTGAATGAGAACTACATAGAACGTTGATCTGATCCACTGCAAAAACACATGCCTTACTACACTAACAATATACATAGTATCATCACATAACAATTCTCAGGAGGCATATTACTACAGCTGTTATGAAAGGAACATGTAATGAAATGGCAACAGTGGTTGCCAATGCATTGCCTCACATCACAGCATGTAATACCCTCTTGTAGGCCTACAATAAATACACACCTCAATACAGCGCATGTCAATGGCAGCAACATTGGCAAGTGAAATGTTTATAGGGTCATTTGCCATTATTAAGCTAACAGCAAACATCACATTAAATCATAGACACTATTATACCATTTAAATAAAATTCCCTATACCTATATTCTGGAAGATAGTGAGTCTATGTGCATATTTCTGCATTTGTTTGATTGCATTACATACTGCCTCTCTCTATATGTGACATGTGCACCACTCTGTAACAGAATTACCAGCCACACATCCAGTGGTCTGGAGATGGCTTGCAGAGGCTCATGGAAGGACTCTGCTTCATGATGTGTGTATGCATCTTTGCCATGTGGACATCTTCCACTCCTCTCCAGGAAGGATGTCATTTTGCCAGAGGGAAAAAGAAGATGTTGGATGCATGGGCTACATTAAAGGTTCTCCTAAGTGTTAGTGAAATAAAAGTGATTCAGGTGATCATACAATGACTGTAATGTACCACCAACCACACACACACAGCAGTGGTCTGGGTCTGATTTGAACATTACACCAATGTACAGTAGCACCATCACATATGTCCAACTTTATCACTGTCACGTTGCACTTTACAGAGTTTGATAGCATCATTGTATTCTGAGAAGAACATGTTGGGAGTAGCATCTGACATGGATGTGGAGTCACATATTGGTGTAAAATTGTCTAATCAATACTATTTGAACATATACATGCTCAGGTTGCCTGCTATTAGATTAGAACCTGTACATATCTAGTTACAAAAGCTGGAGAACACAGTAGTTAACATTACTGATACAGCGCAAGTTTGACTTGAATAATGCCAGAGTGCATTTTATACAAGATGACATGATCAGTGTATGTTACAAGAAGATGTTTAGAGGAGTGTCTGACATACCTGTGGAATGACATGCCATCCTAAAATTATCACCATACTGATTTTTGAATAAACACACACACACCATTTGCCCACAGTGAGACTAGAACCCCATGCTTAACTGTCTACAGAACACAGCACTTAATGCAAGTGCCACAGCATGTATTTGGCTATTATAGCGTCAGATAACACTGTATAGATAATGACATCAACAGTGTCTGGTGAGAACAAGATGGAAGCAGGAGTGTCTTACATGCTGTTCTAAAATGGTCTCTTGAATGTGAACTAAAAAAACAAAAACACACATACTAGAACCCCTACCTATCTACAGAACACAGTACTTAACACACATGCCACAACACAAGTTTGGCTATTATAGTGTCAGACAATACTTTATACCTGATGACATCAGCAGTGTCTGGTGAGAAGAAGATGATAGGTAGCAAAAGTGTCTCACATTCTGTTCTAAAATAGTGAATGTGAACTAACTGAACACAAACACACACACTCACAAGTTGACCACAGTGATAGTACAACACTTACCTATCTATCTACAGAACAAAGTACTTAACCCAAGTGCCACAGCACAAGTCTGGCTATCACAATGTCAAACAACACTTCATAGCTGATGACATTAGCAGTGTCTAGTGAGAAGAAAGTGGTAGTAGGAGTGTCTCACATGCTCTTCTAAAATGGCCTCCCAAATGTGAACTGTTCACAAACACTGTCACAAGGTGCCTGTAGTGTTAACTAACTGAGACTAAAACCCTTACCTAGATATCTACAGAACACAGTAATTAAAGCAAGTTCAACTGCACAAGTCTGGCTATTATGGTGTCAAACAACACTTTATAGCTGATGATATCAGCAGTGTATGTTTGTGAGAAGATATTTGGAGACCTGTTTGAAATGGCTGTGTAGCCATGTACAGCTGTAAAAATAGTTGTTCTCTGTGGGATTTGATTGTTGACAGTAGGATACAGACTCATACTCTTTTGACTGCACACACATACAACCACCAGTTGACTGCAATAAAATTAGAACTTCTACCTAACTAGTTACATAACCTAGAGAACTTAGTACTTGACACAAGCACCATGGCACAAATCTGATTTTACATTGCTGCCTGACAATTTATAGTGGATGACATCATCACTGTATGTTTGGAGGCCTGTATGAAATGGATATGTAGACATGTATGATTGTCAAGATATTTCTTCTGCATGGGACTGGACTGCTGACAACAGGATACAAACTCATGCTCTTGTGACTACACAGACAGACAGACACACACACACACACACACACACACACACACACACACACACACACACACCAGTTGGCTGGAGTGAGATTAGAACCCTTACCTAACTAGTTACACAAGCTAGAGAAGTCAGTATTTAATGCAAGTGTCACAGTACAAGCCTTACTTTTATACTACTGCTGAACAATTTATAGTGGGTATCATCATTGTATGTTTGGGAGAAAATATTGGGTGGCCTGTATGAAATGGCATATAATATGGCTTGTTGTGGTACATTAACCCACATGTAAGTATATTGTTCCCATCCGCAGAATACAGCCATTAATAATTGGACCATCTCTGAAGTATGCTTTTGCCTTGTCATACTGGTCCTTATAGATCATGCCATCAACATTATATGATGTGCATAACATATCCTGTTATGAGAGTGGTGTGTAAAATGTGAATTTTGTATTTTCAGTTGTGTTTCCAATGTGCAGGTATACTTTAAAAGACAGCTTCTCAAGCTAGATGCAAAATGTTGTCAGGAATGCATGTAGCAGAACTGAGACATATACAGCTGTTTCTCAATATGTTGTGTACATTACACACTTACTATCACACACAGACACACATGTTTTGTGATCAGCAGGCTTGCAACTGTGTATGTGTGTTAGTTCATATTTGTGATAAACTGATGTCTACATTAATACATGTAGAATACAATCTGAATGTCTATTGTATAAAGGTTTAGATGATGTTAGAGTGCAGTGTTGCTATTCATGTTTGTAGTGTAGTTGACATTTGTGAACTAGTACTCACATATCCATTTCCAAGTTCATGGGTGCAGGGCACACATGAGTCTGAGTACATATGTGTCAGTCAGTAAAAAGTGCCTTCCCTTTGGTTGTGGTTTTACATGGATTATTATGGGATGAAAAGTAACTGGACATTAAACATACTAATTCATGCCAGTCAGGCATTTCCATAGTGCAACACTGAGTAGCTGGTTTTCACAATCAATGGCAAAGTGTTTGTACATGTGAGATTTGTATTTAATGACTACCACATGAACTTGAGTAGTACATATGTATTCAGGATGGCACTAAATAATTAAATGCAATAATTATTGCAAATTTGAGAGGGAAGTAGTGTATAAAAATGAAAGGTCAATTGAATTATGTCAACAGTACACATATGGATTAGCATTTTTATACATTCATCAGTCCAAATAAATATGATAGAGAATATTTAACATTAATGTCATTACTCTCCTTTAACTGTGTGTTCCTTTGGAGCAGTGACTTTAAGCAGTATTGTGCAGAGGTAACCGCACCATGCCATAGGACATGAACAGCATTTCACCATTGCTCGGCATGGCTGTGAGATGATAAACTCGACTCAAACTCAGAGGAGAAAAAGTGAAGGCCTTTATTAGGATTTATTATGTGTGTGGTGTGTGATTCTATTTTTTGCCCACATTAAAGATGTGAAAATGGGGTAGATAGAAAAATGGTGAAAAGGGCACAAGCAGAGGAAGAACAAAGGGGAAGCAATATATGAATGTGTAGGAGGGAATTAGGAAAGAACCATAGCTACCCACTTATTCAGAAGTGTAAAATGAACATGTATAGAATATTAGTTGAATTTGGACTGTCACCTCAACAAAGATGGGTGACAATAATGCAATCATGTTATAGGCAATTGGACCAAATCAAGTGTGTCAAGAAGATGCATGTGCAAAGTGGAAACCTATGTACGGCAGGATTTTTTTTTGGGGGGAGTGGGGTACAGGTGCCCATTTTTTTTATTTTATTTCAAATCATACAGCAACAGTTTATTTATTTTTATTTTATTTTACATTTGTTTAGTGCAATGGTCTGACTGGACGAGGTCTATTTACATCTGAGGCCTGGGGAGAAAAGCTACACATAATTAATACGACAAATAATGACATTATACATATAATATAAAAAACATTGTTATACTAGCAGTCTTTTTTGAAGAAGAAACTGTGAAAAAGTTCTTATCAGCAATATTTACATATGTACATTTTGTTAGTCATGAAAAATACGGACAGAGATCACAACAAAATTACTGTACATCAAGGCATACCATTTGTTACAATCATGCTTACTGAGATCCTGAAAATAGGAGAGAAAGAGAAGGATGGAGGTAACATACTTTAGGATTATGTAACACATGGACAGAGCCTAGAGCTTATAAGATGAGCCTTAAAGGAGTTTTTGAATTGTGTGGTATTTGATGCAGAAGTCACAGAGGGAGGGAGATTATTCCAACTTTTTGCTATACTGTGTGAAAATAGAGCTTTACCTGCTATGTTGTTAACTGAGGAGATAGAAAGGAGTTATTTGTTGGAAGAGTGGAGTGGCCAATTTGGTGTATAGTTAGTCAGTAATTGGCTTAGAGCTTGAGTTTTGTCAGGATTTTTTAGGTTGTTATATGCTATGACTAGTTGGTGATAGGTTAATAACTGTGGGAGTTCAAGCCACTGAAGTTGCCTAAGAGGTATATAATGATGGGTTCTAAAGGGGGAATTTTTAGCAAACTTAGTGATTTTGCTATAACAAGACTCAAGTTTGTCAAGGTTTTCTAACATAAGTCAGAATTGGTGCTGCATACATTAGTGTGGTAAGAAGGTGGGTTTGAATTAGGGTGATCTGAGCCTGATCTGATAGAAAGTTTTTATGTCTGTATAGGGAGGCCAGTTGTTTGTGTACCTTTTTAATAGTTTGAGAGATATGAATGTCAAAGTGGAGGTTGTTTATCTATTTCTACGCCAAGGAGCTTAGTGTGGCGAGAGGGTGAAATGACAGTTCCATTATTGCAGGAGATAGAGAAGGAGAGTAGAGAGGTTTTTGATTTGTTTGGGGTAAATAGAAGTAATTTAGTTTTGTTGGGATTTAAGATAAATTGAATATTTGTTATCCACCTTTCTACTGAGGCAAAAGATTTTTGGGCGAGGTGCTGTAGGGTGGTAAGAGATGGGGCTGAGCAGATTAGGGTGGAATTGTCTGCATACTGTATGAGTGAGGCCTGCAAGGTAGAGGTATGCAGATTATTGGTGAAGACAGAAAAGAGAAGTGGACCCAATATGGAACCTTGAGGTACACCAATGGTGGTTGGGAGTAAAGGTGATAAAACTCCTTGTCACTGGACAGCTTATTGTCTGTCTGATAGATAGTTTTTAAACCATGCAATTTAGATAGACAGGCAACATCGGAAGCCCATGCTCGTTAGTCATGGGAACTGTGAGAATCTAGTCATCACCCTAAGAACTGTCATGATGGTCCCTTTCCTGGGCTTGCTGTTGCAGTGCTTGACATTTTTCCCAGAATTACAGCAATCATCTTCTCCATCCAGCTGAGGTGTGTGCTGGTGGTACTTTCTACGACCTCGTGCACCATGATGAGCATCTCCTGATGGGTGACAAAACCATTACCTCCACAAATACTCTGGAAGGTAAAAGTTCAACAGCTGCCAGGGTAATGCTACCTGATGCTGAGGACACAAGAAGTGTGAGGGTTGAGGGGCGTGGCCAAGGATGAACACAGGATAGCAGCAGATTTCTTCAGCTCCACCAACTTAACTGCACTGACAGGAAATAATTACTTTAAAAATCAACTAATGAAATAATTTTCTTTCTAAATACGTTTGGAATATCAGTTTCTTGAATAATATCTAAAAAAGAAAGAACATTTCAATAATTTTCCTGTCAGAAATCATCTTGGAAATTTCTTTTTCATCACCTCTGTTCAAAATGAGTTCCAGTAAGGCAAACAGTCAGGATTCCAGCATCAAGAAAGAGCTTCAGTCTCTGATATCTACTATTCAGCAACTAACAACCAAAATGGACAAACTGGATACTAAAATTGATAACTTCATAGAAAAAACTACAAAACAAATGGATTTGTTACATCAAGACTTGCAACAACAGAAGGCTCAGATTACAGGCATAGAAGAGACTGTTAATGATATGGAGAACAGAATCCAGGAAGAAGAAATTAACATTGAGTTTTGCTGAAGCAGAACACACACCTACAATCCAAACTTGATGACCTGGAAAACAGATCTAGACACAATAATATTAGGATTTTGGACTGCCAGAAAATATAGAAGGTAACAACATTACTTCCTTTTTAAATACTTGGCTTCCCAAAACTTTAGACTTGTCAGAAGCATTTTCTTTTGGTATTGAAAGAGCCCATAGGTCCTTATCTAATTTTAACTCTAACAAAAAGTATCCTAGATCAGTTATAGTAAGATTTTTATCATCTTATGACAAGGAGATGGTATTAAAATCTGCATGGGCTAAAGCACCTATTAAAATTAATGAGGCAACTGTGCGTTTTGACAATGACTATTCTTCCTTGGTAATAACTAAAAGAAAAGTTTTTTTGCCTTTAATAAGAGAGCTTAAGAAAGCACAGTTCAAAACTTACCTTTTATTTCCTGCCAAACTAAAAATCTTTTTACCTGATGGCCCTAGAATTTTTGAAGACTTGGACTCTGCTTTGCTATATATTAAAAAAAATAAGATATTAGATAAAATAGAAGATATGGAATGGGCAAGTCCTTCATTAAAGAGGATGGCAACAGGAACTTCTTGGAAGACTTCAGAGAAGCAAAAAAGACTAAAAAACAAATGACATGTTCTATATATTTTTTTTCTTTTCCTTCTCTCTTAATCTCTTCAAATACAGTTACTGCATTTCCAGAAAGCCACAAATATTTTAAAGATTTATTCAAAGTTATTTTTCTGTGTGCAAAGAACTGTTTTTGTTTCATAAATAGTCAAACTCTCTGAGGAACAAATAACATGCTATCAATCAACTTGTTTCTCTTTGTGATAAAGAGACCTAAGGTTAGTAATTTGATACATTTTCTTTCTCTTCTTGTTTTAAATAATGGCATTCTTTTTAAACTATGCATTTAGTGAGGGGTGGGGGAGGGCAAGGAGAGAAGTATGATGAAAAATATGGAAAAAGTGAAATAATAACTTATTAGTTCTTTAAAACTATATATGCTGTTTAAACACTGTTGCTAAATATTATACCATGACTTTTTTGCTTATACATGATTACAAATAATATGTCATGATATAATTGTAAATAATTAGAACTAAAATAGTATGTTTCATGTTTAACTTTATTAATACAAACAGCAAGTAATATTTCTTTGTAGATACTCTTTGTAGCTTCCTTTTTCTTTCTTCTCTCTCTCTCTCTTTCTTTTTTTTTCTCTACTCTCTTCCTTTTCTTTTTTTTTCTCTCTCTCTCTTTCTCTCTTATAAGTACAGTTATATGCTTCTGATAATACTGATATATGTATATAATAAGATTTGTATGAGAAAATGAAATGGGGCATATAAAATAAGTTATATAATATGTTAAATAACTGTAGGCTTGGTTTCACTGTCATAGAGACTGTAATGACTTGTAAAATACTTGTGAAGGTTTTGCACTGTTTAGTTTCATTTGTATTACTAAATGAATGTCAGTCACTTGTATTTACTAAAATTCCCGCCAGAATGTTAAGGGAGACAATTTGGGATGTGGGTTACCTCGTGAATAGTGTCCTCGAGTTGTTTTAAAAGCTTCAACACTCAGAATACATGCAGAGAAGCTGTATGCAGTCATTTTGAACTTTGACCCCTGATTTCACACTGACACATCGCAGATTCAAGAAAAACACTGTTCCAGGAAGTAGAACTGCTGTAAATGCGACTTTGTGATGAAAAACGAAGTTTATGACATCTAAATGTGAGTTATTCTTTATAACAACTTACTTATTTAAGATGTAATTTATAAAATATGAAAGTTATAATGATTTTAAATGATTCAGTATGCCATAGTAAGCAAGTGAGATATTTTAGGAGGCATAGAAGGTAAACCATATATAAACATGTTTTTGAAAGCTTACATGACTGCAACATATTATTGTATATAAATACTTATGATTTAAACATATATAATGTTATAAATCATTTGACTTATCTAATTGACAAGCACAAGTATCATTATGATTATATCTTAGAAGAAACTGTCATGTGACATATTTTAAAGCAGCAGTTCAGATATATAAAATACAGATGGCTTTCTTCACAATGATTTATGTATAACTAGGAATTTACATTGCTGTGCAGTATGATTTGTAAACATATGTATGAGTATAAATATTTTATTTACTGGCAATAGTAAGTATGAGAAGAAAGCTTTGGTGCAAGTAATTTAAAGTTTTTAAAACTGTTAACTGCGTTTCTATGGCAGAAAGTAGGAATACCCTAATATATGTAATGTCTGAACCATAATAGCCTAAGTTATTGAATCCAAATGAACATAAGAACTTATTTTTACAAACTTTTAATAAACTAATATATAGATATGCCTCTTTTTTTTCTCTCTCTCTCTCTTCTCGGTTCCCATTATCAAGTTTATTGGAATGCTATTTTGATTATGAGTGTATTATACAAAATAGATGTGCATAGTAATAAGAGCTGTTTCTAAATGTTCTTATTTGTTTATATGAAGCTGATTTATAAATTGTTTAGCTTTGTCTTACTAGATAATCTAATTAAATGAGGTTAACTTTAGTTAATAATAGTTAGTATTGAATTGATATGGTGGCAGCTGAGGTTGTGCTACTCAAAGTTGGAGTTCTTAACTCCAGACTGGATGCAATGTTTAATCCTAATATTATTTTAATTTGTTTATTGTTGTTTGTATATAGTTCTGACATCCACAACACATTTTATAAACTCATTGTCACTACAAATAAAAGTGAAGCTTATACAAAATCCCATAAGATTTTCAATAAATACAACTATAATTAATGGTACACCTAAAGGAGGAGGTATAATATCATTTATTTTGTTAATTGTTATTCTGATTATATGTTTTATATATTTATAAAAGCTAAATGATTTCTCTAAAAGGAATTTCTTTAAACATTAATGGACTGAATAACCCATGTAAAAGGGCAAGTTTAATGAGATACATTAATTTGCATAGGGCCAACTTAGTATTCCTTCAAGAAACACATCTTCTGAAAAAGGATATTGATAAATTAGCCACTAATAAATATACAGTCTTGGTTAGTTCAGAACACACTCAGAAAAAAAGAGGAGTGGCTATTTTATGGAATAGAAGTATGCCCATACCTAAAACTATTAAGTCTTATAAAGATGATAAAGGAATGTTGTGTATGGTTACGATACAGATTAATGGAAAGACATATACATTAATCAATGTATATTGGATACCAGGAATTGGCATTAATACAGTGAAACACCATCTCAATAAGATCATATCATTTTCTATAGGAGACATTATTTTAGCAGGTGACTTTAATTGTATCCTACATGAAAAAGACACTACTACTATAGGAAAAAGGAAAATTACATCTAATGCAAAACATTTAAAGGATTTTATTAATTTATATCATTTGAATGATATTAATAATCAGATAGATTCAAAATCATTACCATACACTTTTTTTCTAACAGATATAAAACTTATTCAAAAATAGATAGAGTCTTTATTTCTAACCAGATGGTAACAGACTTAATTAATTCTAAAATCATTTTGTGTCCTATATCAGATCATAATTCAATTGTCTTTGAGTTTATGATAAAAAGTACTTACAATGTTCAGATCAAAAGGATACCAGCATACTTAACTCAACTAAAAGACTATAAAGATTATATACTTTCAGAAGTGCAACATTTTTTAGACTTAAACAATACACCTGAAGTCTCCATTGTTTATGTTTGGGATGCTTTAAAATCATATTTATATGGACAAAGTATCAGATGGTATAATAATAAAAGGAAATCTTGGGACAAGGAATTACTAGATATTCAAAGCAAATTAGACTCATACAAACATAATAATAAAGAAAATATTATGGACAAAAAGTCATTGAAGAAATAAATAAATTAAATGAGAAATACAAAGAAATTTTAACTCATAAAGTTAAAATAACATTAGAGAAATATAAGTTTTTGTCTTACTCAATAAGTCCCAAATACTTACATAGACTTAAAAATAAAACAAAAAGGTTGAATAAACAAAATCATATCAAAGAAATTTTCTCTCCAAGGAAAAAGAAGAATGTTTCTAGTTTACCAGAAATATTAGATGAATTTAGAAATCACTTTCACAAAATTAATCATAATAACATTAACATGGAGCCGTAAGATAAAATAAAGAAATTTATAACTACAAACATGAACAAAAAACTTAATAAACAACAGACTAAACTAATGGATAAAAATATTTCATATACAGAGGTTATTACACAAATAAACAAGCTTAAATCAAACAAAGCACCAGGTAATAATGGTATTATACCAGAGATCTATAAAATTCTTCCCAAAAGTACTTACTCATTAATACATAAGGTTTTTATTTTGGCCCAAAATGAGTTAACAACTCCCCCATCTTGGCAATACACATTTATTTCACCAATTTTAAAACCCAATAAAGACCCAACCAGATGCACTTCATATAGACCTATTTCATTACTTAATGTTGACTATAAAATGTTTATGAGTATTTTTGCTGATAGATTAAAGACAATCATCCCAGGCATTATAGATATAGACCAGACAGGCTTTATTGTAAATAGAAATACTTTTGATAATATAAGGAGAACTTTAACGTTAATTGATTTTGCAAATAGGAAAAAGAAAGATTTAACACTTATTAGTCTCGATATAAGTTCAGCATTTGATTCAGTAAGTTGGGACTACTTGTTTATCTTACTGAAGTGCACAAACTTCTCAGATGCATTTGTAAATTTAATTGAACATCTATATAAAGGAGCATTGGCTTACATTAAGATAGGAGCATATGCCTCACAAAAAATACCCATTTTAAAAGGTACAAAACAAGGGTGTCCACTCTCTCCACTATTATTTACTTTAATAATGGAGCCTTGGGCTAATTTGATCAGAAATAGTACTGATATAGAAGGATTTGATATAGATGAAAATGCAATATCTAAAATTCAACTTTTTGCAGATGATGTTCTAATTACATCAGCAGGATCTAACTCTTCTATGCAGTCCTTATTTGATAAAATGATGGATTTTAAAAATATCTCTGGTTTAATATTCAATGAAGAAAAAACTAAAATATTACCAATATACACACGAAAAAATGTCCTCATTAATGATTTTAACAAATATATACCCAACTCAGGTCAAATAACTTACTTAGGTATAATATTAACTAAAGATATCAAATCTATTATACATAATAATTATAGTACCTGTCTTCTTAATATACAAAATCTTTTTAATAGCTGGAACAATATGTTTTTTTACCATGGAAGAGAGACTCACAATTATTAAAATGATAGTATTCCCTAAGATATTATACTTAATACAATCAATAATACTCCCACCTACAAAAATAATTATTAAGAAATTGAATTCACTAATGTTAAATTTCTTATGGGCACCTAATAGACATAGGATTGCATTAAAGAAACATACTAATAGCTGGTCTCAAGGGGGCATTTCATTTCCAGACTTTAATTTATATACTATCTCTTCTATTATAAAAGTTATTACTTTGTTAATAGATCACTCATATGTTGCAAGATGGAAAGATTACTGGGAACTAATTAGCATTCACTTCATGAAAATCTCTTTAATACATAAAAATATTATTGTAAATAACCCCATGTTATGGTTACTAAAATAATTTTGTACTTCATCCATTACACCAAAATATATAGTTAGTTACCCATTAAACATTATTATCAGTTATCGTAATTTTATATTCATGCATCCTAAGTATAAGGAATGGAATTTTATTCTATTCCCTATAATGTATACACAAGGTATGCTTTTGTCAACCACCTCTGAAAGAACTCTTTTAGTCACAGAGAATGATCTAAAGTATTTGTATCAGTTGCTGTCTGATAATAAAGTAAAAAATGTAGACTTCTTAAAGCAAGAATTTGATTTGAGAGAAACATGTTGGTTAGAAATTCAGACTTTTAGACAACATCTTATTAATAAAATTGATTTAATGTCTTTAACAGTTAAAGAATCTGTTCCAATACTGATTGATTACTTGATATTAAATTTACAACATAGAGTTTCTGATAAAGGTAAGCTCTCATACATACATAAAATTATCAGAGAAGAAACTCATTACAGTTCAGATACCTATTGGAATTATTTCATTTCCATTAATGGTGAATCACCAAAACAACAAGATAAACAATATATATTGGAATCTGCTTATAAAACTACTTCTTCCATTAATTGGAGACTTTTTACTTGGAAATTTTTACATAGATCCTTCTATACACCTTTAATGATGACTAAAATAAATAATAAAGACAACTTATGTAAAAGATGTAATGTAGAAATAAATGTTGATTGGGCACATATGTTTTATGACTGTATAAAATTGAAGGAATATTGGAAGTTAATCAATGATTTTTTGCAGGCCCTTTTCACAGATAATTTTATTGTTTCTAAATCACTTATATTATTTAACACACCTGTTCCTAAAAGTGTTAAAAAAGTTAAACTTCCCTTATTATGGTCTATTTTAGCAGTGGCTAGAAAAATAATAACCAGAAATTGGATTTCAGATACCCCTCCTTCATTTAATGAATTTAAAAATGTTATGACTGAAGTGTGTCATATGGAATTGATGACAATAAAATCAAGAACTACTAGAAAAACATCTTATTATATTATATGGGATACTTTACAAAACCTGTTAAAAAAATCTTAGTTTCAATAGCATGCCATTATAGTTTAATCAATTGATTTGATTTGTAGTGGATGTCTTTGTAAATACTTTGGTTATTTTATTGAATGTTATAACTATTTCTATTTTAATTGCTTGTATAAAATTGTTATGATATTTATTTTGTATGTTAAAAACAATAAACTTGTTTTAAAAAAAAAAGAAGTGTGAGGGCTGCAGAGGCAGGTTGCATCCCAGATGTGCTGGGTGTCAGTGGGGCAACTGTTGGAGGGGTGCCAGGCTAAGCTGCACTCTTTGGCCTACCTCCTTGTGCTGGAAAACCTTTTGTTAGTTGTCAGGAATTGATAACATCAGAACATTGTGACCACACATATAAAAATAAAAAAAGAGAGATAAGGGGTGGGGTAAGAGACAAATAAGAAAAAGATAATTTGAACTATCATATGTCACCTACAATCAAGTAGGGCAATATGACTAGAATTTTACTTTTACATTAATTATACTTTTTAAAACTACAAACTAGGACTGATAATTGTTCCAAGTAATCCTTGCAATATGCATATATTGCAGAAATGCTTTTCAAATAATACAGATAAAGTTAAGAGCATGGCATTTAGGCCATTTTTTTTAATTGATACCTGTCAATTTTAAATTCTTTTATGATATATTTGTTACTTGTGGGATTTGAATGCACAAAATCTGAATACGCTATTACAATTGACTCTTACAATTACCTTGAGCTGAAGAATGAAGCATGAATGCTTGATTTTACAGTCAAGGTATGCATGCTTACTTTGCTACTAATGCATAGAAAAGCAATACTTTATAGTAAAATAATAATTGTTTGTGCTGCATGCATACTCCTTGCTTCTCTTCGTCTTTCTAAATGTTCAGCATGGGTTTCCCTCTTTGCTGTAATCTCCTGGGCAGCTGTGAAATACAAAGGAGAGAAAAAGAGAAGAGCATTATGCATACCAGTCTTGCCTATCTCCAGCTTTGAGTATAATTTAAGTATCTTTACCTGTATACTTACACAGCTGTGGGATGTCAACAGTCCTATACTCATCTAGCCACTGGTTGAGTTGTGCCTGCTTGCACCTTTTCATGTCATTAAAGTGGAGCTTGCATTGCTTGCCAGTGTATTTAATGCCAGTTGCACTGGAGACAGTCTTGGCAACACTATTCCAATCCTCTGATTTATACTGAGACCCAGTTTAGTCCCCTGCAATCGCCTATGGCTGTAGCACTTTTGAAGGAGTCCGAGGAATATTCTGGACTCCTCTACACTCCAACTTTGAGCCCTAAATTAGGCACCTTCCTTTCTTGTTCCATGACAGAGACGGATGCTTGGTGCTAGAGCCACAGCCTCAAGCTAAATGCTAAAAAGTGCATAGTCATCCCCTTTGGGAAAAACAAGGTGCCCACAAATTACCACATAGGTGGTGATCCATTAAGTACTGAAGAAGTTATTAGAGATTTGGGGACCAACGTAGATAGTAATCTCTCCTTTGATAATCACGTTGCCAAAGTGGTTAGAAAGACCTTCTATATAGCCCACCTTATCACGAAAGGGTTCGCATCTAGATCAAGAGAGGTCATTGTGCCCCTCTACTTGTCACTCATCAGGCCCATAATTGAATACAATGCTCCTTTTGGGAAGTACTTTACCCAACACCTGCAGCAACTGGAGAGACCCCAAAAGTACCTCACCAAGAGGATCATGGGCTACAAACAGATGTCCTATGCAGCTCGACTAAAGAAACTCCAGCTCTACTCATTTGCTTACTGCCTACTCAGAGGCGATCTATGCCTGACATACAAAGCCATGTCAAACCCAGAATTAATGGACATGCTCCACCTCAAAAAATCCAAGTCCCTTAGAGCTACATGCTCCAGGGACCTAAACCTCAGCACAAAAATAAATAGGACATGCTGGAGGGACAGATTCATTTCCCAGAGGCTCCCCTCACTCTGGAATAGAATCCCAATTCATGTTAGACATAGCCCCTCGCTGACCCTCTTCAAGCGAAATCTGGACGCGTGGATGGGAAATCGCAAATTCACCCCTGGGATCTCTTCTGTGTCCCTGCTAGACAGAGGCACAGTAAACTAATCTTAAAAGGGTACCTTCTGTGACCTACTTTACAGAGGCACAGTAGGCTAATCTAATAGGGAGGCGGAAGCCAAATACACTCTGGCTAGGCTTATAAATGCCCTAGGGCAGATAGCCTAGTATCTACCTATGAACCTATGAACCTATGACCATGTCCACATAGGTCATACAGCAACAGTTAAAATATTTTCCCACCAATTTCTGATATTGAGTTTAATGATCAATGTGCAATCCTGCCAAACCATGCCAACCATGTTTGTGCAATGTTAAGCAGAGAACAATACTGTCAAAAAGAAAGGATGTCATTTTATGAATTAGGTAGGGTAATGTGACAGTTGGTATTACTTTATGAGTTGGATGCTAACGTACCTGTTACATAAGTTAACTTTTCAGATAAGTATTAGGGTGTATAAATTGTATAACTTGACATATTTATTTTTTGGCTTTACACACTGATAAAAGTAATTTCTACAATGTGGGATTCAAAGCTATATAAAACTGACAGTACATAATCTTCCATATAGGTGTTTTTACCTTCTTGCCAAAGAGGGTCAGATATACTCATTAACTATATAGACACATTTAAGAGTGAGTAGTTAGCCATGTATGTGAATATGACTATCACTGAAGTATGACGTCCATTGCAGGGCAGAAATAAAAAAAAACATAATTGTCAGTATATCCTCAGACACAATGCAATTCCTAGGATATCCACTGCTATACATATTCATTTTTATGTATAATTATATTTTTGTTGTTAATTTTAATTTAAATTACAGTGCAACATCACTAATAAAAGTTGGAGTTTGCTGGACTAATAAAACTCCTTGATATACATGCTAATTAGTTATGTATACACATTAAAGTGCTGAGTGATGAACCATGTATGTGTGTGACATGCCGGTTCAGAAAATAAAGGTTTAATTGTAGAACCATAATTGTACTGATAACTACAGTAAGACATTTAATATATATATCATGTGTAGGCTCAATCCATCTTCTATGCATAGTTATTTTTATGTATAATTATTTTTATATTGTTAATTTTAATATAAATCACAGTGGAACAGCATTAATAAATGTTTGAGTTTGCTAGATTAGAACCCTGACTCACCTGTAATGCAGGAACAAAAAATGCAGAGCCAGCAAAACAGTGACTGAAATTTTATATGAAATAAAAATCACAGCATATTGTAATTACAACAAACCGGTTTCGGCTGGCATAGCACAGCCTTCCTCAGTGTACAAAAAATAGATACAAAAAACAATAGCTGAATATATAAGGATAGCAACAATCCCATTGGTTACTCTTCACAAATGTTCATTGAGTCCTGGTGGGAACAATGCACCTAATCTAATTATCCATTTCCTTTCTTTTGCATTAAGAATAGAGTGCCACTGGGATTTATTGGCCCTATTGCCAAAAATCATGTCAATAATAATGAAATTGAATTTACTAGTTGGGTGCACCATGGTGTGTTTATATAAGGCATTATATATCTTTTTTTGTTTGATGTTGCTTTGACATTGCAACAATTGCAAATACATACAAAAGTCCAAACAATTTTCTACACGTAACTGTCCTATGGTTTTTGATTTAAAATTCTTTTCCAACTGCTCCAGCGATTGGATAATTTATTTAACCATAGCAGTTGCGGTGCTTTTTATGTTGGACAAACATCCCGACCCCTCAGAATTAGAATCTCTGAACATCAAAGCAACATCAAACAAAAAAAGATATATAATGCCTTATATAAACACACCATGGTGCACCCAACTAGTTTGCATTTCACTATTAACTATGACAAAGAAACCATTACATTTCTGGACGTCCTTATACAGAGGACACCTGATCATACATTATCCACTGAGATATACAGGAAGTTTCCAGAATACAATACAATCTTACATGCTTCCAGTTATCACCCACCCCACATTGCACGTAATATACCTAAGTCACAATTCATACGTGCGAAACGCATCTGTTCTGAGGACAACACCTACCTGAAACATAAATCAGACATTACCAATAGATTTAGATCACGTGGGTACACAAGTGGTAATATTGCTATGGCTAGCAACAAGGTCAGCGCTTTGGATAGAAGTGATCTGTTAACATATAAGACACGTACCAATTCCACTGGTCAACCTATTAGATTTACCACTACATTTGCACGGAATTCTAATCGTCTTATTCATAGCGTGAGGCGACATTGGAACATTTTACAATGCGACATGGAGTTAAATACCATCATTCCAGAAAGTTGTCTCTTTTCTTACAGAAAAGGGAAGAATTTAAATGCTTTTTTCAATCATTACAAACACAAAGACAACTTATCATCTGAATTGATACAAACAACATTGACAGGGGAGCCCTTAGAGGGTTGTGTTCCTTGTGGACATTGCAACAATTGCAAATACATACAAAAGTCCAAACAATTTTCTACACGTAACTGTCCTATGGTTTTTGATTTAAAATTCTTTTCCAACTGCTCCAGCGATTGGATAATTTATTTAGCTTCGTGCAGTTGCGGTGCTTTTTATGTTGGACAAACATCCCGACCCCTCAGAATTAGAATCTCTGAACATCAAAGCAACATCAAACAAAAAAAGATATATAATGCCTTATATAAACACACCATGGTGCACCCAACTAGTAAATTCAATTTCATTATTATTGACATGATTTTTGGCAATAGGGCCAATAAATCCCAGTGGCACTCTATTCTTAATGCAAAAGAAAGGAAATGGATAATTAGATTAGGTGCATTGTTCCCACCAAGACTCAATGAACATTTGTGAAGAGTAACCAATGGGATTGTTGCTATCCTTATATATTCAGCTATTGTTTTTTGTATCTATTTTTTGTACACTGAGGAAGGCTGTGCTATGCCAGCCGAAACCGGTTTGTTGTAATTACAATATGCTGTGATTTTTATTTCATATAAAATTTCAGTCACTGTTTTGCTGGCTCTGCATTTTTTGTTCCTGACAGTCAAGTTTTCTGAGCCGTGCAGTTGCTACCGCGCAGGAGGTTCTTTTGTCTTGGTCACCTGTAATGCAGGCATGAACTTACACTAATTGCCAAAGGGAGGGCTGGCCAACAATTATATTTTTTACCCTCATTACTGTGTGCTGTATGCATTACGGAGTGCTGACTGTTAAACAATGCTGCTTAGCATGTTTGCACAATAAAAGACCACACATGTTACAATGCATCTTTTTAGATATTGACAAGTCTGCTGGTGTTGTGGAAGCATGCTAACCACCACACAATGCCACTTAGTGTGTCTGAGCGATGGAAAGTGCAAGATATAGCAATGTATCTTTTTTTTTTTTTTAATTGACAATGTCTGCTTATTGTCTGTGGGTGTTGTGGAAGTGTGCTGACTGCCGTAGAACATCACTTAGTGTATTACACGATGGAAGACAAAAGATGCAACAATGTAACTTTTTTTAAATTGTCAGTGTCTGCTTGTTGTCTGGGGCATTATGTTGTCCTTGTGCGAAGGTGAGCAATGTACAAACGACAGGCAAAGTTCAACATGTATTACTCTTGTAAAAAGTGTTTATTATTTTTCATCATTAAAAGATAAATGTGGGACTTAATCCATGATTTACATATCCTATGTGCTGTGTGCTTCATTGTGTTTACCAGGTGTACTATACACGTGCTTGATTCACAGCTGTAATTATGCTTTCCTTATCATAGCAGCAACTTCCATTAATTTTAATGTATCAGATTCACCGTACTTGCGTTAAGCCTTGCATTGTGCAAATATTAATATTTAAAAAAAGGAATCATAAACAACATTACAAAATACATTTTAACACACCTTACAGATTTTTGCATGACTCTGGATTTGCACTATCATACTAATGTAACTGCCAAACACACTAGGAGTGTCTTATCTCTCTTTGTCACAGAAACAACTTTGCAGCAGGAAAGCAAACCATTGTGCATACAAGCAAGTCCCATTTCCTCCACAGTATTGACAAGACATATAAACTTGTACACCCTCATTTGTCTGTACATGCGTTGCTTACAGATTTATTGCAATGAGTGATCACACTAGTTATTAATATTGTTTGCACCAGTGTAGCTCTGTTTTCTCTGTGTATTGTGCTCATTCTTCTCTTCTCTGAGCTGTACTTTCAGATGCACAACAATATATGGGGTATTTTGTATCATTGTCCTATAAATGTATGATAACATGACACTGAAGAACATTGAAGAACAGTTTTCAGCAAAGGCTGAATATAAATGAGAACTCGTGCTGTTCACTTCCATTTAAAAATTGTACAGTTACTTCTAGACTTTGTAAGTGTATCCTGGCTGACACACGCAATGCAGGGATGGTAGTTTGAATTGCTGTTGTGTCTTCCTTCTCCCTCCCACTAATCATTCACAGTTGCAATTCATTAGCAGCTAACAAAAAGGTAGTTACTGCACTATGTTTACGCCTGCTACACAAAGTCAAAAGTTTAGGATTCAGCAATTCTAATGAGTCCGCACATCATTTGCATTTTCACCATACTCAGAGGCCTGAATCTATACTATAAAAAGGTTAACCGTGTAGCTAGGGAACTTGAAGGTGAGGAGACTTCTGTATTTGGAGAACATAGAAGACTGTTATTCCTTTTGATTTATCTGCAGAGAAGGCTTCTGATTTTGCTATGGTATGATTTTATTTTTGTATTACATTCTACATTTGTTAACATGTTACAAAGAACATTTTTAAATACATGCATTAGAAAATTAAACTTTTATCTGCATGCACTTCTTATAGTTCACTGCTGGCATAGACATTTTGGGCAGACATTTTCTTTCTCACAGACAGCTTATTAATATTCATCACAAGCATTATTGTTAAAACTGTTTTCTTAGAATTTTCTTATGTTATTTCATGGAAATGTAATGTACTACATTGCCAATGATACAGGGGAGCTATGCTTCTAAGATAGCCTATAGACCTTCAGGGAGTGCTGGATACAGTGAGAGGTGACTGGCAATCATATAAAATTGACTTTTCTGTTGAAAGTGTATACACATTTTGTGAGAATTGTGTTGAAAGCATATATAACAATTGAATTATGTTGTATTCCTTGATTTGTACAAACCTTTCATTTGCCTGTTTTTGGGGGCGGGCATGTACTATTTGTGTGTTGCCACAAAAAAAAATTGCATCTAAAGTGGTATTCCTTTTTTGGACCAAACATTGGTGTGTGTGTGTGTGTGTGTGTGTGTGTGTGTGTGTGTGTGTGTGTGTGTGTGTGTGTGTGTGTGTGTGTGTGTGTAGGATATGGTACAACCACATAACCTTCAATTTTAATTACCGAAATGCATGTCTCCAGTGCTTAATATTGGAAATATATACGTGAATATGAGTAGGGATTTAATTATGTGATATGTATGCATGTATTGTATCCTCTCTGTTTTATGTACCATAGTATTATGGCACCCAAGCATACAAATCCATGTAAACTCCCTTTTAGTGACCCTGAAAATGATATCATGGTGCAGGTGTTCAGGCATCATGGCTACTTTCTGCTTGAGAGAGTATGTGGGGATATGGCTGACAGAATGCAGATTTGGAACCAGATAGTCAGTGATGTGAATGCCATAGGGAGGTGCACCAGGACTTACGATCAGGTGCATCATAGAGCCACTAATATAATGTCATCAGCCTGGAGCAGAGCAGCTGTAGTTGTCGTGAACAGCTGGCTATGGGGGGGGGTCTGCTACAGAGCTACCAATGACACCAAATGAAGAGCTCTTGTCCACTGTTAGAGATCTAGAGGACCCACTGGAAAAAGCACACCAACATGTGACTGATGTTGGTGCTGGTGTTTCTGGGAGGACAAGTATGTGCCAAGAGAAGGTTCCAGGTAAGTTTACATATGTCAAGTTGTAAAATTTGTTTGTATAGTAAAATATAGAAAAATGTAACTAATACTTCATGCTTTTTATTTTTTTGGATGAACCTCTTGATAAATTAAGAGACTTAAAGACACGTTTTTGTTCATTACACATAGGCTTTTATTTTTATGGACATATAGGCAAAACCTGTATATTCAATGCCCCCCTGTGTTATTACAATTGTGATGATTGCATCCTTAACTTGCTTCACTTCTTCCAGGACTGTCACCCATATCAAGTGTGGAGTCATCTGCACATGGTGAGGCAAACACTTTCTTAGATTATTCATGAACATTTTTCATTTATCTGTATGTATGAAGTGGGTGTAAAGAGTGTTATGCGTATTGCTGTCATATAAATTGCTTTAAATATTTAATGTAGGTGTTCATTTATTTCATGTTTTTGTTGCTTATAATTGCAGATTATCCTGACAGTAGAAGTGTAGGACTCTTACTACCTGACGTCAGAGTATTGGTAGACTCTAATGATGATGGTGGCCAAACACAGGCACAGTCAGCGGGTGCAGAGGTTGTCTCTGACTCTGAGTTTGACATTCAGACATCCCCTATATTTCCCTTGGACAAAGTTAGTATGCCTATGCATACCTATTCCATTGAGCCCTCAGATATTGGACAGGTGGAGGGTGACATACTTGATCAGGGTAGTGTGGTTACTGCGGCTTCAGTGCCAGTTGACTCCAGCTGTAGCAAAAGTGTAGACAAGGTACCACACAGGAAGGTTGTTAGAGGTGCTGGGAGGAAGTCTGCTGTCTACCCTCCACCTGGATACTGGTGTGTCTTTACATGCCATTCAACATGCATTTAGGGCCATCATGGAGGCACAGACACATTCCACTAGGACCTCTGAGAACATGCTTAAGATTGTAGATGTGGCACAGGCTGGCTTGCATGACTGTCTCCACCATGTGACTGATTCAATGGATTGGATGAATGACAAAATGGAACAAGCAGTGTCTGTGGTGGAACATCTGCTGGGAGGGTGACGGCATCCACATGGATGTAGATCATCATCATCATCATCATCTGATGTTAACCAATGTGGTCATGCCTGTTCATGATCCCATAGTGGCACTACTTCCACTGCTCCATCAGAGATTGAGGTGTCCACACTCAGAAATGGTAGGCCATGGGGTTGTGATCCTAGGCACACTCGTGACGGGGCTCGTTCAGCAGACATTAGTCACATTTAGGTAGCAGCGGCACATCTGGCCATGTGCATGGACACACCATTGCAACTCCTGGCAAAGCCAGTTCTCATGGTCGGGGGAGATAACAATGAACTGTTACCTCTACCATGCATGGCTCACACTTGTCCACCATACCAAGACATAGAGCTAGCACAGAGCTTGTCTATGCTCTTGCAGTCACTCACACACGTTTCAACTTGACTTCCCAGACAGATGCACACACACATTATAGTTATATGGTTCATTTGTGAGGCTGCAGCTCATTCTGTCTCACTGGTCATTTGATACTTTATCCAAATTTCTGCCTACCTGTCTTTCTTACTCACATGCACTCACTACCTTTTGTGTCAGTCTTGGCCTGCTTGCCCCCCCCCCCAAAAAAAAGCACCCTGTGCAAATGGCAACTGTGCCATATCCTTGATTCTATCTATTGGATTCAGGGATACACAAGTCTGTTGTCTGATTCCAAGAGTACATAGCTGACTGAGTGCTTAGTATATATGTGTTAGTGATGCTGTTTTGAAAATTGTACTGCTTTATTACATGTTTTTGTAATGTGTGTATCTTTGATGCATGAGGAGGCCTATTAGTTGATACTGAACACATCTAATGACATAAGTCATTGCTGTAAAAATAACCCACCTTCTACTTAGTTACATTATCATCTAAATTATGCAAGGATCTGCCATTCATTTGTATTATTAGCCATTTATTTTCAAATTCCAGGTTCAACACTTGCCTTGATAGTGTGGCAGTCGCAAGTGTTTTAATTTGGAGCTGTTTCTGTGTGATGTGAGCAATACACAGCCATTACATGGGTAAGTAAAGGTTGTGAGTGTTGCCTGTTTTCCATTTTACTGTATGTATGTGCATAGGATGACAGATTTAACCCCTTAGGTGGTGAGCATGTGTGATTTCCATTGCCTCCTGGCCAGGGCGAAGGCAGATTGTGCAGGCCTATGTCTAACTACACCGACAGTGGCTGGTGGTTCCCCTTCTAAAACCTAGCCTGCATGTAGCTGTGGTGACTTTGCCAATGGTGATGGGATAAGTGTGCCTTCCCCTTGGTGATTCTGCTGAAGCTGTTTTATTAGAATAATATTGTGAAGAGTCACGCAGACAGTGAAAATTTCAGCACAAGTATGGGGATTGCCCTGGAGGGCTCCCCTTGAAGTATCTAGGTACTGGAATCATGACTTCAACAGCCCAAGCACATGCTGCATGATATTTCCTGTTTGAGTGTGTGCCTCATTACAGCATTCTTCGGTGGGTGGGTGGGTGTGCATTTCTGATGAGCAGCAATAGCCAAGGCTCAACTGCATACCCTGAATCCCCCAGTAAATGACCTCGTGGGATAGCTCCCCTAGAAAACCTGTGATGCAGTTGAGAGTTGTACCAGATATGGGAGTCATGGTAACTGTTTGGGTTGCCAGTACACACGTTCAGGAAGATTCCCTTAACATTGCACATAACCTGGAAGTTAATGGAGTGGAGGCCATTTCTGTTTATGTACACCCTTTCCTGTACCCCGGGTGGTGCTTTGATTTCAAAGTGTGTGCAGTCTATGGCACCCAACACTTCAGGGAAGTGTGCTACAGGGCAGAAATTCTGCATAGCTATAGTTCTATCCTCAGGTGTAAGGGAAAAATGTATGTAGTCACTGGCATGTTGAAGCATAGCATTCAGGATTTGATGTAGGATCCTGGATGCTGATGCCCGTAACACCCCCAGCATATCCTCTGTTTGTCTCTGGAAGGTTCCTGTAGCTAATATTCTAAGTGCTACACATACCTTAGTCTCCACAGGTATCGGTTCCCCTCAGCTTGCCGTTGTTCTCAGTTGAGGATGACAGAGGTTGCAGAGTTCCTGGTATGTGTCTCTAGCCACCCTGTACCACTGTACAATTTCCACCTTATGCAGACCATGAAAATTTAAACAGGGTCTAAACACCCTTCTCCTTCATGGCCAAGGTCTATTAGCAGCAGCATAGACTTGAGGCTGTTGCACATACAAATGTATAAGAGCAGCAGTAGCCAATAACATTGTTTCCACGTACAGTAGTTTCTTTAGCTGTATTCCAATAGGTTTTGGAATTCTCAGGCAAAGTCTACACTGAGTCTATAGATTGCTTTATAGCTTTTTGAATAGCTTCTCCATCTTGAATTGGTTCATTAGCAACAGTTCAGCTGCTTATACTGTAATAAGCATACCACAATGTCTACTGT